>NC_031769.1:146232599-146509581 GCF_001522545.3 Parus major
TCCCTTCCCTTCCCGCACCTTCCCTTCCCTTCCCTTCCCTTCCCCATTGCTGTTTTTGGACCCAGGAGCACAAGGTGTTCCAGGAGCACAAGCTGAGGGTGACTGGTCAATGAGCTCTCTTGCTCGTGCCATTGGGGTTGTTACACACCCTGGCTGTCACTGCCTGCAGCTCCAGAGCCTCCTCTCTTAATGTGAATTACAGTAGCCACAAGACAGAGCCTTTAAAACAGTTAGGAGTTGTCTTTTTATCTTCAGGTGGAAGTGAGAAAAAGAGCTGCTGAAGTGTTTCCTCCTGGGAAAGACTGTGGAATAAAAATAAACTTTGGGTCAAAGTAAGCAAAGCCATTTCTACACGTCTGAGACTGTTGTCTTACACTCCTGAGGTCTGTGGGTTGGTCTGAGGAATTCTGTCCTTCTAGACAGCAAAAATCTGCCCCCAGGTCTCATCCCACCCTCCCCTGGACACAAATTCTGGGTATGGCAGAGCCATCCCTGCTTTGGTGCCATGGAGCTGGGGGGTGGCTGTGCCCATCTGCCTGATATTCCCTTAAGTGTTTGGAAGAGGAACTGGGAGCCCCATCACCAGCCCTGAGTGAGATGTGGCATTTATGGAAGAGGAGCTGGGAGCCCCATCACCAGCCCTGAGTGAGATGTGGGATTTATGGAAGAGGAGCTGGGAGCCCCATCACCAGCCCTGAGGGAGATGTGGCATTTAGCAAAGTTTAACTTTTCGCTGCACAGCAGCGCTTCACATTCAGCATTTCACAGGTAGCATTGGGGCCGAGTACAAAGGTGTTGTCTCTAAGCAACAAAACACAGATTTTGCAGGAGATAGTGAGGTAATACTAAATCTCCTCTTGTCCTGCCTCCATTCACCACCAGAACCAGTCTTACCCGTGTGGTGGTGGGGAGCCAGGAGTGGTAGATGAGGGAAGAGAGGACAGGACCTTCAAACCAAATGTGCCAGGTATGAAGGGGAGCCCCGACAGGCAGGAGCCCTGCTGTTCTCTCAGTGCCTAACCTTGAAATCAGGCAGGCAGCAGAGCAAGGCAGGAGGTGGACAAGCCATGAGATGCACTGGAACACAGAGAGGGAAGACTTCATCCATGGCACAGGACTCAGGACTCTCTCTGAGCATTCCAAACCCAGAAACCTAGGGTTTGAATGAACAGGAAAAATGGTACTGTCTACTTGCAGAAAAGTGACACTGAGAACAGTGAGGGGCTATGAAATAAATAAATCTGATGTCCAAAAAAAAAAACAATACCCTGAAATTAAAACCTAAAGAAGCTAGGGGAGAAAGAGGATTGGAACTGAGCAAGAAAGCAGTGAGCAACACTGGTGCAGGGGCTTTTTTGGTATTGAAAGTAGATATCTGCCTGGTCTGTGGGCTGTGCCCAGCATTGCTGCTATTTGCATTGCCACCAAAACAACCAGCCAATGTCCCCAGCACGACGAGCAGAGGCAAACTGACCCCTGTGATGGTGATGGTTGGCACGTTTCCATCAGTGTCCTGCATGTGCAAACAGATAGAGCATCACCTCCCAGCTGCCAAAACACTGCTGCCTTATCTACAGTGCAGCCAGGGGTGCAGGGAACAGAGAGAGAGGGGAAAATATGACCATGCTCATTCAGGAACAGCTCAAAAAGCCTCTCAGCTGAAGGTTTCATCAGGGCAGGTTTGCACAAAGCTGAGATAAAGCTGCAGCAGGTTTCTCTCTTCCCCTGGACATTTCACATGGGTGCTCCCCAGGAGAGCTGTATTTCCTCATCATGTGGCTCCTTGCTGACAGGCTGCCTGGTGCCCTGCTCACCCAGAAGGTCACCCTGCACCTGACTCATGGTGTGTGTAGTGAAAAGGAAAAGTACTGGGAATGCACCACAGTCCTCATGTTTGTACCACAGAGGCTGAAGGTTCCGTGTACAAACCTGAACCCCATGGAATCCTGGATGGGGAGGGAAAGGGGTTTGCTCTGTCTGATCTCCAAAGAAATGAGTCTCCTGTGCTCAGAGTTGGGGTTCAGAGGTGTGTCCCTGGGTCCTTTGGAACACATTTGCTAACTTCATCCGTGTTTGATGGGACAGAACATGGGGATTTATAGGACAAGGGGGAATGGATTTAAACTGACAGAAAATAGGTTTAGATTGCTCATTAAGAAAAAAATTCTTTACTGTGGGGGTGGTGAGGCCTTGGCACAGGTTGCCCAGAGAAGCTGAGGATGCTCTATCCCTGGAAATGCTGAAGGCCAGGCTGGATGGGATCCTTCTGTGGTTCTGATTTATCTCATCTGAATGCACTGGTTCAATAAGTGGATTTCTCCATCTCAGCTCATCACCCTGGCCTCTCTTTATAGCCACTGGCAAAAAACAGGGATTTCAGTTTGGAAACTTTTCTGATGCAGGGTGGATGTTTCCTTACAGAGCCCCCTTGCCCTGTGGATTTTTTGGGAAGCAGAGGTCGTGTGGGTCCTGTTCATATCCAGTGTTTTTTAATAAAGAAGTTTGTGTTAACAACATCACTGATCCCTCCTGTTGTTTCTCTCAACAGAGCTTGTATGACCCTGAGCTCCCAGCAAAGGCAAGCTTCAGAGGATGTGATTTTATATTGAAACCAACAGCAGAAACATTTGGAGAGCTACACAAAAGGGAAAATCTAGTAGATTTCCCCAATACTTGTGTTGAAAATAATATTCCAAAGCATTTGTACCTATTTTGTCTTATTTTTGTGTGACATTTAAATGCACATTATCCATGGGCTTTGTTCTGAGCACACTCAAGTGGCTAATATCGATACACAATTCAAATACTACAGACCCAGGCCAGGTCCCTGCAGTGCCCTCCTCAAGGGACTTGTGAAGACACAGCCCTGGCCAGGACTTCAGCCAAGAGTGGAAAGACAGGAGCATCTTCTTTTTCTTCCCCTTGTGAAAAGAGTCTTGTGAGACTCAGCTCTGCACAGGAATGAGAGATGGGATGGGATGGGATGGGATGGGATGGGATGGGATGGGATGGGATGGGATGGGATGGGATGGGATGGGNATGGGATGGGATGGGATGGGATGGGATGGGATGGGATGGGATGGGATGGGATGGGATGGGATGGGATGGGATGGGATGGGATAGGCAGGCTTTATGTCCTCCTCCAGGATTATGGAGGATGCTATGCTAGGGAAGGACAATTCTTACCTGGTCTGCCTTGTGCTGGGGGTCTGCAATAGTGGCATCCTCTCTGGTGACATGTTCCATGTAAGTAAATGCCCAGAGCTGGATGTAGGGTTCATTTTAATAAATTAAATTATTGTGTTCAAGCCTTATTTCATGGCTCTTCTGTTCTTCTTTCTACTTAATTTACATTCACATTACTTTTGCACTTGTGTTTTCTCCAGGGATCTGCAGACACCCTGGCTGGAAAGGTGTCATCCTGCTGGGGTGACATCCTTCTGCATCCCTGGAGTCCCTACCCCCAAAACATACTAAACACATTTGCAGCAGAGGGGAGCACATCCAAATACTGTATGTGTTCCATAAATCCTTTTAATTCTCAGGAGCCTGTGGCCTTTCCCAAGCCAGAGGTGAGGAAAAACACAATCATTATTAAACTGGTGAATTGAGAGTTGGGGGGTGTGGGGGAGGGCAGGTGTTGGTGTTTTATTGATTTGGTTTGGGGTTTTTAAGGAACAAAAAAAGGATGAAAGGAGCAAAAGTTCCCTGTTTCACAGTTCCTAAGGTCACACTTCATATTAAGGTTCCATTTAGAAAGAGCACATAATTCCTTGATACATGTTGAGGTGATTGATGAATCATTTATTGTGTATTGCTATTGAACTGCTGGTCTCCAGAGCTGTGATTTAACCATCCATAATACCTGCAGCTGCCATGGACACGGCCATCGATAATGCTGGAACACAAAGTATTTGTGTGCATAACGTGCTTACCACATCTAACATTTATGAATGCTTTATAAACAATTTATAAATGAAATCTTAATATACAGCATAACCTATTTTTAATGTTGTGGCAGTTACATAACCTGCTTCACCTTGATTCATCTCAGCTTCAGGCACCTTGTGGAGGTGTCTCTTTGTAGCCCTGTACCATCTCCCTCTGCATTTTTTCCCTCCCTTGCTCCTACTGCTCATTTACCCCTGTTCTGCCCCAAAAGTTCTGGTCTGGGAGGCTGCAGCCTCACAGGCTTCTGTGTGATGATGCAGCTTCAATTATAACTCACTCACATGTGCACACACTAAAGGAAAACACTCCCCTGCCTCTTCTTTCCCCTTTTCAACTCAACTCATTGCATGGGTTCAGCCTTGTGTGGCCACACAAAGAGGTGAATCAGGCAAAGGAATGGGGAGGGGAGGGCATCTCTACTCTGGATCTGAGCTGTTGGGAAAGAAGGTGGAAGGCAGATGCCTGAATAAGACCATGGCATCACTTCAGCCACTGGCCTGGACCAGCTTGTAAGAACATGGGCAGGCTTTGGAGAGGAGAAGGGCCCCATTTCTGACACAGATTAGTGATGACATCCTCATAGTCATTAACAAGATGCTCATTGTTCCACTGTTTCAAAAGCTGGCCTGATTTCTCTCTGGCATTGTCTACATTGTTTTGTTCAAGCTGAATCCAGACTGAAGAGGGGTTGAAATTGCCCTTCTCCAGCCACGGCATCAGAGAACGCTGGGCCGTAACAAATTCTTCTCCGCAGAGGATCCAGCATAGAAATGGTGCTGCACTGCCTCATTGTTAACATATGCCTTCCCTTATGCCAAGTGTTCTCTGAGCACTCCTGAGGAGTTTTCCTGTGGCTGTGAAGATGGTGAGGATGGGAGGATGTGCAGGCACCAGCCCTTGGGAGAGAAACACTTGGAAAAGCAACTGGAAGCAGGATGTGGCTGGGCACTGCTTTGCCTGGTGCACAGTGCTGGGGACAAGGTGGTTGCCCAGGCAAGTCTGTGCATCTGACTTACACCTCCAGGGTGCATTTCTGTGCTTGGTACAGCCACACACTGAGCATATCTTGGCCTGGAAGGATCTTCTGCACTCCTAGACTTGTATAAATACAGTGGCAGATTTTGGTGAGATGCCTTCTCCCTGTGCCAGCATTCCAGGGAGCCAGCGGTGACAGCCCATGCAACACAATGGCATGTGGGCCACCATGACAAATTTACAGCTTCAGATGAAGATTGCACATCTAGGCACAGGGTTAGCAAATTCCCCAGGGAGATGTGTGAGTGAATTGGCTGTCAAAAGAGGGCCTATTAATGTTTTTCTATTGATGTGTTTAACATTAGGCACACACTTGAAAATTGTGCTAAATCAGGAACACAAGGCCAGGAAGTGAGCAATGTATGTTCAATGACATGTCACCTACACGAAGTCCCACTGGTGTTATGGAATTGATGCATTGTGAATGCAGTGGCCTAAAGTATCCTTCCAACAAGAAACATCAGATTGTAACAAAACAGACAAGATCCTGTTCAACTGAAATAGCTCAAGGTGCTTTAAGGAGAGGATATATGAGAGTTAAATCCAGTTTAGCAGCTGAAATTGGGTTTGAAGCAATTTTTTCCCCAACATGAACAAAGTGTGAGGAGGGCTCTAACAGAGATGCAGAGGAGGGAGAAAAAGAAAGGGACAAGTTGATGCTTCCTGTTGGGACCAAACAAAGAAAAGTGCAGTGAGTGGAAGTCAGTGGGAAGGATGAGGTAAGAAAAAGCAAGATGAGAAGCTAAGAGCTAACAAGATGCTGAACAACCCAAGGTGCACAACAACCCTGACCTAACCCCAGAAGGAAACAGTTATCATGGAACACTTGGCACAAAAGTTTTGTCCAGATCTTTTATGTCTTCTATATTAAGAAAAGAGCACGAGTGTTTGCAAAGCTCTGTAAGAAAGCCTTCGAATCCCCCCTGTGCCCACACAGCTGAGCTGCACACCCAGAGCTGCAGAAGGCTTGGTTCCATCCTGGGGAGCTGACAGCCAGCACTGCTCTGAGGGTGTAGAGCGAGCTCTGTGCTCTGCTGGAGCTCTGGGGTGTGTAGTGTGAGCAGGATGGATGCACAGCCCTGTGCCAGGGACAAACAAAGTGCCCACACCCAGGAAAGGAGCCAGAGGACTCAAGGAAAGGAGTGTGCAGCTGGCCCTCACTAAGGAAGCCTTAAGAGCTTCTAGGTTGGGAATATAAACACAGGAGCTCTGAGACTGACAGAAGGAACTCAGCATCAAATGGGTTTTAAGTGCTTGCAGTCAGTCTTCCAAGATGGTCCTTCCAGCCTTTGAGCTGCTTCTTAAAGGATGGAAAGGGTGATAGAATCATGGAATGCACTGGGCTGCAAGAAACATTTTCAGGTCAAGTTCCAGTCCTCCAGCAATGAGCAGAGATGTCCTCAGATGGATCAGGTTGTTCAGAGCCCTGAAGGGGGTTGTCCAACTCAACCCTGAATGTTTCCAGGGATGGGGCAGCCATCACTTCTCTGGGCAACCTGTGCCAGGGCCTCACCATCAACCTCAATATTGGGACACAGAGGCATTTCACAGAGTTACAGACTAAGCCAGGTTGGAAGGGATCCAAAATAATCAGCAAATCTGACTCCCACCCCTCCACAGGACCATCCCCATGGGCCTGAGAGCATTGTCCAAGCACTTCTTGAGCTCTGTCAGGCTCTGGGCTATGACCCCTTCCCTGGGGAGCCTGTTCCAGAACCACCCTCAGGGTGAAGAACCTTTTCCTAATATCCAACCTAAGCCTCCCTGGACACAACTTCTGTCCATTTGTTGCCTTTCATGTGAGCTCCTCTCTCTCTCCTCAGCTGACAGTCAATAGGCACTGGCACAGGAGCCACACTACAGAGCAGACAGGGTTCACAACCTCCAAGTTCATCTAGGAAGAGAAAGTTTGAGTGAAGCTGAAATTTCAGTTCCAGGATCCAACACATTCTTCCAGAGACACAATAAATACAGTATCAAGAGAAATTCATTATTATCAGTAAAAACACACAAGAACACAACCAAGAACTACAGACTGATGAGACTGACAGAGGTGTAAATAA
This sequence comes from Parus major, assembly GCF_001522545.3. NCBI lineage: Eukaryota > Metazoa > Chordata > Aves > Passeriformes > Paridae > Parus > Parus major. The sequence continues at coordinate 146,239,649 of NC_031769.1, forward strand.
CAAGACACAAGTATTTATTCAGTTGAAGTTACATAACTTATGCTTCTCCAGTCATTCATAGATGGGATCAACATCTGCTCTCATCAATGGCCATTTCAATTAGGAATAATTTATTGCAACCACTGGTTCGTATCAGATTTACAATGAACAGTTCAGCTCATTATGTTCAAAGTAATTGCTGGGTATTTCAGAGAAAGAAAAAGAAATTTTCGGTATTTAGAAAGGAAAGCAGGGAAGACAAGTCTCATCCTTCTTTCTAGCAGTACAAGGACCAATCCTGACAGCAACCCCAGTGATTTTAAGCACCTTTCCCTCAACCTTTCTCTGAATTGCACTAACACTTAAATATCTTCCTTCTGGACAAATTAAAAATGATCCCCAGAAGGAAGAACTTCTTGTGTTTCATCTCTCTCACCAAGACAAGTAGAAATGTGAGAAAAATTGGGGAAGATATCATAAAAGCCAAAAGCAGCTAAGCATCCAAGTTGACAAGGGACAGACTAGTCTACTATATAATGAACAGACAGACCCTTAAGGGTCAGCTCACACATAAGAACTTATATTTATGTGCACATATGACAGATTTATAATGGCATATTGGATACCTAGAAAATATGCAGCCTGCCTTTGTTATAATAAAATGTGTTCTAACAGCTTCAGTGGGCTGTAGATCAGGATCCTTTATAAGTAGAAGGCACAGGAATGTTGCATCCCAGGACAGGCTCCACAGAACAAGACCCTCTCATCTCAGAGAACACTGTCAAAAAATTAATTAAAGAATAGTCTCTTAGCTGGCTAAATTGAAGCATCCTGACTGCAACAGCATCTACTTCACAATATTTTTATTTCAAATATAATGTGGTCCTTACAAAGCCTTAGTTGCATTCCTAGAATTTTATGGGAACAACGAATAAAACCCAATTTGGATTTTGCTGCAAGAGTGTTGTGCAACACTCATGTGAAAACCAAGCATTTACAGAGAAGATTTACTGGTTTAGTTCCTGCTCTCCTTGGATCTTATTTTTTCTGTTTATTCTCTATCCAGGGGCAGAGAATTCAACCTCATGGCACAATCTGGTCAGCCAAGCTCCACCAACACAGAAAAACAGGCCCAACTCATCTGTTGGACCCTCTTTGCAGGGGTGTCTCAGGCCCAGGGCCACTGTGCCAGTCTAAGGAAGAGTTTTGTTACTGGACCTCACTGGCACCTGACAGAGCAGTGAATCACTGCAAATAAATCTTCAGCAGGGCTCAGATTTTCATCAGGTCAAGACAGAAAACTTCCACTTTCAAGGCTGAGTACAGAGCCACAGCTCAAGCACAAACATGGATAACATTGCCACAACACAGGTTTTTAGAGCTAATACCCTGCATACACTGGAATTACAGCTATCATGCTACATCTATAGTTCCCTCAGGTTAGGAATATATTTAGGATGAACAGTCATTTGCAAACATGCAATGAATGGAGTTTTGAGCACTGTCTTTCCTATGGAAAACACCAGTCACATCTAAAAGCAGCCCTGGGCACGATGCAGAGAGCCAGAACAGAGCAGGAAGGGTCAGGCCAGGCATTCAGTGGGGGCCTGTGTTTGCATGAATTCTAAAGAAACAAAGAATCTGCAAAGAGGTTGTGCATGTAGATTTAAATCATGTAGAGCTAACTGGAGTGTCCCTGCCACATCTTGGTGTATCCACCCCCAAAACATTCAGCCACCAAATTTAACTATGTTTTTAAGAAAAGACTGAGATAGGTTTTTAAACATATGGTCCACGAAATAATGTATTAATCACACAGCTAAGACATTTCCCTGCTTTACATGGGGTAAAAACATGTCTCACTATACAAAAACATTATTCTGAAAAATAGGCTAAATTATCAGTACATTCAACAACTACTTTCACACTCAGGAATTCCATGGCCTTAAGTGCCTAGTAATTAAACTTAAAAAAAAACCCCAAACTTTAAAGAAAACCAAAAAAAAAGAGAAAAAAACAGACACATTTAAAAAGCAGCATATTAGTATGAAAAATCTAACGAAAACAGCTTGAAAAAACACACAAAAAGTTATATTAATGATCTTCTGATTAATTCTGGTGGATCTTCAAGTCTGCAAATGTTTCAAGTGACTATGACTGTGTAAAACAGAACTGTGAAAGCCTAAATTCACAGGCAAGCCTTAGGCAGACCAAAAGTTGGCTTATTTATTCTCTCAAGGACAAAACTCTTTTGCTCTTCCTCACCCTCTCTCCTTTCTAGTTCACAGATCTGCCAAACTAAAGTCAGTGACTTTACCAGGAGCAAGTGGCCCTGGGCTCAGGGGAGGGAGAGAAATAACTGGAGGCTATTCTTACTTTCAGTAACACACTAAAAAGCACCACTACTGCCATTTGCTACCAAAGACACCAAATTCTCAGCAAACAAATGAACAAGAGCAAGCCAAAACAAAATATCAGAGATCTATACCCCAAGGGAACATGCCATGGGTCCAGCATAAACCAGGAGGAATTTCATACAGATATACAAATCTTACTGAAAAATGATCAAACAGGATTATTCAAATAGGATTTAAGACCTTCAAGCATATAGCAAAATTCAGCTCTCAAGACTCTTTCAAACCACTGATATCAATGGAGTATATTGAAGTATATATAATACATATAGTTTCGAAGGCTTTCTGGAATCAGAGGAGAACTTCAGCATAGTTACAATCTCTCTTTCCCCCCCACCACCACTGAAATTAGCTAAAGCAGCTGTCCAAATGACTATCAGCCAATTCAGAAAGTGTTCAGCTGTTCCTCCAAAGTAGAGACAGTGTCCTGGGGTTGGACAGAAACAAGCTGGGGTCAAGCAGAGGATGTGCCAAGCACTGCTGTGTGCTGTGGTTAATCAAGCAGCACACAGAGCATTTACAGCTTAGCTGGGGTCACGGGCTCTGTAGCACGGATGTGGACACTGGGAAGGCAGAGCCAGGACAGAGGCAGCTCCCTGCTGCAGTTGTCTTCATGGAATTTGATATTCAGGTAGAAATCACCCGTGTAGAGGAAGAGAAGTGATCCAAAGTACACAGAGTCTTTGGTTGGCTTTACCTGGTGAAGAGAACACAAAAGTCAGTACAAATAAATCACCAACGAGGCAAATTAATTGCAGTTTGAAATTCATTAGCTCCTTCAAAGGGTCTCAGAGCACTCCAGATTCACATCTTAATAATGCTCTCATACAAAAAGGAGTAAACATCTCGTCCCCATTCTAGTAAAACTGTTACAATAAAAAATTAATCCTGTTATTCACTCATGCAGTAAATCTGTGCCACAGCTCAAGACATGAACCTTTAGGAGTCACTGATTCCAAAACAGAATATGTTTAAGGTAGACATCACCCTAAATCTCTCCTTCGACTGCATTTACCAACATCACTATTATAAATCATGTCTCTGAATTAATGTTAAATACAAGGTTAAACACCATTTAGCAGCTTAGCTACAACTAAGTTATTCTCACTTATTACTGAGACACAATCTGACTGCAAATTCTAATTAGGATTAGATCACTATCATTGAAATAATGAAGTTTAGCAAGAAACTTCCAAGAAACAGTAGCCATCCTGATTTTACTTGTCCAAATTAAATATACAGAGTTCACACTGTTTCTACATTTATGTATCTTCCTTCATCACAAATCCATCTACAATCCATATCTTCACAACAAATAATATATCTCAGTCCATCATTTCAGCAAGACACTTCAGTAATTTCTAACTTTAACACTCCCACCACCGTTCAGCATGTGATAACGTTTGAATTAGTATCTGCTTCCACAAGATGTTAAATCCAGTTTCAGGATGCCTAGAACTGAGTTAAAGTTACAGCAAATGCTAAGCACCAAATCAACACAAAGCCATTCCACTGGATGGAATTTCTACAAAAATTGTGAAAAAGCAGCTTCATCCCAGCAGAAAAATCCCAATAAAGGCTGAGACGTGATCAGGGCTGTTCCCTACTACAAAAAAATTCATCATGTGGTGAACTGGGACATGAACAATGGGGTGTGAACTGGGAAAGTGCTCATGGGCACCCTTTGCTGAAGGACAATTTGCCAGTGCTTGGGAAGCCCTGAACAGGGATGATGGGAAGGCCATGGAGGGGAAGAGGGGGAAGGCAAATGATGAGCAGAAGATTTCAGGGGTGCAGGGAGCTCAAGGTTATTCAAGAGAGCTGAAAAATTCCAGCCACCACCTTCCATGAGGCAGATTCCCTGTAGCTTTCAGAAGTGAAGGGAATGAGCTGTTTACATTTTCTCCTGTTCCAGTTTTAGTTTGGACTTTCATTGCTGGGTTCTTTAGCCAGGAGACATGCATGCTGTATAATCCCCTGGGTTATCAGTCTGCTTTGTTGGACCTCCCTAAACTGGAAGAAGTCCAGAGAGGAGCCACCAAGTTGTTAAAAGTACCCGAGCAGCTTTTCTATGAAGACAGGTTGAGAAAGTTGGGGTTGTTCAGCCTGGAGAAGAGAAGGTTGAGTGGAGACCTCAAAGCACCTTCCAGTATTTGAAGGAGCTACAGAGAAGCTGGAAAAGACTCTCAATCAGGATTAGTGATAGGGATCAAATAGTGATATGGGGATCAAATTGAAAGAGGAGAAATTTACTTATACGGAAAAAATTCTTTACTGTGAGGGTGGTGAGGCCCTGGAACAGGTTGCCCAGGGAATCTATGAATGTCCCATCCCTGAAAGTGTTCAAGGCCAGGCTGGGTGCAGATTGGAGCAACCTGGGATAGGGGAAGGCATCCCTGCCTATGGCAGGGGGCTTGGAATGAGATGAGCTTGAAGTTCCCTTCCAACCCAAACCATTCTGTGCTTCTATGACTCTAAATTGCAGCTCCTGCACAAGGGCCTGGCTGGTCACAGCCACATCCTCAGGGCTGGAGAGCCCAGGCTCCTTTTGGTTTTAGTGCTGAGCACTTTTGCTGACCTACAGCAAACTTGTATCAGCATCATGTCATCCACGTGAATGATCAGAGCAGCCACAGCTGTTCCCCTGACCCTGTCCTTGGCATCTCCCCTCCTGGCTGGGTACAAGTTCTTGCCCTCTGGCACTGCGTCTGGACATGCAGAACAACATCAAGCCATGTCCCTTTGCCTTCTCCCAGGGCTGCCTGCCTGATTTCTGCCTCACTGGAACTGATGTGGACTTCCATCCAGAGGAGGGCGAGGCAGGCACCAACGCCAGCAGTGGGTGCAGGCAAACAGCAAACAAAACCTCCTCAGGCCCCTCAGCTTTTTCAAGCTCCTGGTCCATATTTCCTAATCTCACTGCACCATGAAGGAATATCTGTATCAGCACAGCTCAGAGCTCTTGGCAAGCAGGAAGGTGGCTTCAGACTCATCAGCATCAACACCAGACACCACATTCATGGCTTGGGCTCTACCCACATCTGTTGTACTGCCACCACTCTATCAACACTTGTGGTTTGGAGGAGAAACGGAAGCAGAATGAGCTTGAAACCTTCTCCTTGCTTAAGTGCAGGTGGCTCTGCAGAAGTCTCAAGATGTTTCCTTCAAAACAGGAACCAACTTTGGAAAGTAAGGCTGCATCTCCAGTGGGGCTGCCTACAAACATTGCCAAAAGATCAGACATTCAGATGCAGCAGCCAGGTCAGCAGTGGTTCACATCCAGCCCAGCTTCTACACCAGGCACAGGACTAATTTTGAGGTTAAACCTACATTTAGGAGCCCAAGGTATACAAGCTCCTACTGCAAAAGGAGGATATCTTGTCAATGCAGACAGTGGAGCAAACACAGAATGGTGTCCCTAGGCAGCCTGCAGAGCCAGAATAGAGTTGCCTAAACACAGGTGATGGGATGGCCTAAGGCACTGAGACACCTGCAGAGGACTGGGAAGATGCCCAGGATGTCTTTCTTACAGGATTTCTGGCACACCTGGTGGCTGGTGGGATACCCACAGCACCTGTGTGACAGCAAACTTCTACTTCTAGGCAACGGAATCTGAGCCCTGTGTTAATCAGCCAGGTTCTATCTGCTGCACAACACACCTCCACTGACTGATGGGAGCTTAGTGAGCCAGCACCCCTGGTGAAACCTCCTCATTCAGGTGGTCTCAGTCTGGAACTGCATCCACCCAAATGTCTGCAAAGTGGATGACCACATCTAAGCCAGCTGTTCAACACAAAGATTCACCCGACCAAATGCAGAATGAGGCAAAATGTTCCCTAAACTGCATAAGCTCTGATGACTTGCTCAGCCACTCAGAGGGGCTTGTCCAGGTGGTCAGGAGACACCACCCCACTGACTGCAGTGCCTGACCCCGATAAACTGTGAGGAGCACAACTTGTGCCTGACCCAGCACAAATTCGTGTTGTCCTTCAGTCTAGCAGCACACAGCTCTGGAAGTGCCCCTGCCCAGATATCTGCCTGTATGTGTGTTGAATCATTCATCAGGATGCTGACGTTCCTGAGCCAGGCCAGAGTTAAAACAGGTTTTGTTAAAATTCCACCATTCATGGAAACAAAGATGAGCAGCTTGTACCTCAGAAAATAATGATCGAAAATGAAGGAAAAAAGACCACATTACTCCTTTGTTCCACCAAGATAGAAGAAAAATTAAGTTTCTAGCTCCATCCTAATCCTTCCCTGATTTAGGCTACCATGTGGGACTGCGATTGCTTAGAACTAATTACTACTTATTTATACTGCTGTAGTACTTAGGGAGCTCAGTTGGAGATTAGGGCTGGTGCCAGCTCCTGCTCGCTGCCCCAAAGAGTTTACAGTGTGAATAAAACAGTGCCAAGAAAAATAATTTGTTCCAGATGGGCCACAGAGGACCTGCCAGGAGTGAGCAAATGTTCACCATGGCTTCTGAGCTCATTCAAAATGACCATCTACTAATGAATTTCTCCTCATCTCTCACTACCAATCGCTTGGGCTTGTGCGTGATAACACACACAGGAAAAATCCTGCTTGAGAATTAAGTAATGGCACAAGCAGGGACAACAAGGGAGGATGAAATGCTGGAAGGTACAGAATTCTCCACAGAAGATTGTGAAGAATATTTTTGAAAAGAAAAAAGAATATTTTTGCCTTTAATTTGGCCAAAAGCAACTGTCTCATCACCTAAATATTCAACATTGATAAGAACTAAAAAATTTGATGATAGGGCAAAAGATAAATTTTATTTTGTGAAGCAAGGGAAAAAATATAAATAAATCCACTGTATTTTAATGGTAGCTTCCACCATGTTAACTTGTGTTTCAAAATCACCCACTGAACAAAAAATGTCAAATATTTAAGTCATAATGGAAAAAATCACTTTTTCTATCAAATACAGAGAAAAGTAAGGCTAGCCAAATTAGAAGTTTTGCTTAAAAATATAGATTTTACATAATTTAAAATGCATGGAAATAACTCAATATACTTTATAAATTTCCAGAAAAGACTTTGCTTTTTGAAGTAGCATATCCTAGCAGAAACTTTGTGACACAAACCCAGGCTGCTGCATTGAGCTGAGGTAAAAGCACAAAGAGGTGAACAAGCATCATTACATTACTTCCAAGATAAATCTTCTAACTTGGACTTCAGGCCATAAGAAAGGGAAATACAAAATTGTGTGACTTTTACCCTTTCAACAATTTATATTCGTACTGCAAAGCAACATGTGCATCCTGAAAATTCCTGTATATATTCCCTGTCTTCCAGGTAGCAGCAGAAACGGCTTTGAGACTTTTTAGTCTGGAATCAAAAATAATGGTGAATTTTTGAGCATGAGACTTAACATGAAACTAACATTTAGGAAGGCAGAGGGATCTGTTGGGGTTTTCTTGTACCAATAATGAAGTTTCTGCATGACAACAGAGTGAATTTCCAGGGTGTGAGGAGTATCTGCCCTTGCTGTAATACCTGATGCTCCCACTCACTCTTGACCATGCACCAGTGGTACACCAAACCAGACTTGATTCTCCATCCTTCCTCCCACCCAGCTCAGCCCTGCAATAAATCATGTCAGCATCCCTGTGCTAGTGTCAGTGTGAAGTCAGCCCAATTAACTTAAACTGCTGATCAATGTAGTTTTTGCTAAACTGGGGAACTTTGTATGAAAACAAGTGCTCACAGTGTCTGTCCTGATGGGCCTGCTGGGGGAAGAAGGGAGCATCTTTCACAAGCAGCTGGGAAAGGGCAGCACCTCAAGCCACCTCCACTAAACAAGAAAAATAGTCAATCGCCCATGACCTCAGGTTAAAAAAATGATGGGGACGTTTTTAACAGCTTCCACACAGCAGCACTGAGTTGAAAACCAGCAGGGAATCTGGTCCAGTATTTCAACTTTTGTTTACAAAAAGGAGAAACTCTGGTTGTCTTTCATCCCACCCAGCCACGAGCTTCTTTGATTTTTTAACCAGTGTCTGTCTGACTTCTGGCCAAACTCAGAGCATAAGCACAATTCTGAGCATGGTGGTTCTTCCCTGAAGCATCAAATGCACAAATCAGGGCTTTCCCATTGGAAAACAAGTGGAACTTTCTGAAATCTACTTTCTATTCCTAAATTAGTTATTATGAGGGAAGAAAGGGCCTCTGGAAGACATAAAGGATTTTCTTCCACAGCCAGGGCTCTACATCCCAAAGAAACACGGCCAAGCACCTTCCCTAGGAGCCTGTGTAGTGTCAACACTACACATTGTGAAATGTAACACTTCTTGTCTGAGAGTCAACATTTTATTCATTTCACCTTTTTGTATGGAAAGGAGGACAAGCAGCAGAAAGCAATTCTATTTTTAACTTCCTGGGGACTGTGTTTACAGGAGAAATGTCAAAATACTGAGCAATGGGGCAAAAGCAGGGACTGTAACGTATGAGAAGGCCGCCTGGGCAGGCATCAGGGATGTGACCTCCTGACTTTTTGCCCCGTAGGAGACTCAATCAGAAGGTAGGAATACATCACACTGACATCTCCCTTTTCCCTCATTAGCCTGGAGGGTCAGGCCCTTTGGCAGCTGGGCATCCAAACACCACCACTCTGATTAAAAACCACATTGTCAGAAACAGAGTCAAAGAAAGCCATCCCTGGATGATTTTTGTTGACATATTTAAATTATTCAGCTATAAGAATGAAGTTAGCCCCCATTAAAATTCAAGGTGATGGTATATTTCATGCTCATTAGCTTTTAGAAATACTTTCTCCCGTGATGCGTAATTGAAAAATATGCATGGTGACTATCTCTGTGGTTAACCTTTAATTTCTTTCAAGCTAAGGTTCACTTATATATTTAATTTTGACAGATATATTTTATTACCAATCTGAAGAGCTGACCTAAAAAAAAGGTGCTAAGCACTATCCCAAATACTCACCCCCTTCTTCATGTTTATTTCAGGAGTTATCAGAAATGCTGCTCATTTCATTCTGCAGCACTGCCTGAAAATTTTCATTCCAGGTATTTTGTTACTGTATTTTTCAGAGGGAAGGATGTGGGAATGAGTAGCATTATCTGTATTTTCAGTGTCTTGCCTTAGAAGTGAAAAGCTCCTAGACTTGTATTTTCTAGAGAAACTTAGAGAAAAGTCATAATCTCAAATTTTTTTAAAAGGTTGTTTTGTTTTGTTTTGTTTTGTTCTTTTTAAGCATTTCTGTATGGTTTTATAAAAACATGCTAAGCATGCAGGAAATGAACCACCTCATCACATTGCCCATTAATGCTTAGCATTTTCTTTTTGCAGTCAGTTGCATTTCCTCAGGACCTGACTAAAACTGATTTGCTGAGTTCCTTGGCTCAGCCTGGGGAATGTTTCTTATGGACTAAAGAAAAGTTATTTAAAATCTATTACTGCAGGCTGGGCTGGGTGACTCAGGGGACTGGTATTGAACATTCAATATGGTATTGAACATTCAATCTAAGGTTACCCCCTCACATTCAGCCAGAGCTGGGGTGACCAGAAGTTCTTGTCTCTGATAATTTTTCTAGTGGTTTACATGGTAGGAAATTGCAGTCTTAAACAATTTCAGAGAGACCATTCCTGATAAACACACCACCACTGTTAGCAATAGCTGCCATAATCACGGGGCTTTCCAAAAATTAATCCGCTTTAAAATGCACAATAGAGTAATGAAGCCCCTTTCAAATGCACATCATTCAAAATGCTGATGCTTGTGATAAAACAACTCACGGTATCGATGTAGAAGGTGTTGGAGCCCACAAAGGTGATGGCATCCTGCAGCTCATAGTTGTGCACCCCGTTCTGGTAATCCTGGTAGGGCATCATGGTCAGAGCAAAGGGCCCCACGCTGTGCTTGCTCCAGTTGGTCAACTTCACCTGCAAGGGGACAGGGTCGCCCACCTGGCACGTCACCACCACGTCGCAGTCACAGACCTTGCCATCAACCAGGATGTCTGCAAATCAAAGAAACGAGTCCTCATTAGGCTGGACACCTGCTTCAGAAATGGCATTAATCCTGACAGGAGACTCAACAAGAAAAAAACAACCTCAATGAAACCAGGAGTGTGGGACAATTAATTTTGGGAAAGAAAACCCAGCATTGTGCTGTTGTGCAGGACACCTACTTGAGAAAAACCAGCTCATGAGGGCCTGATATCTGTCCACAGCTGTTGAGCTATGAAAAAAACCCAATTATGATCTATACACAGGCACCAGAAGATATTTTTTAAACTCCTCCCTTGAAGGCCAAAGCCACAGACCATTTCTCATGGTGCTACAAATCAACAGCATGAGGTGAAGGGAAATACAAACAGGAACCATCAATACAAACAGCAGCTAGAGAGATCCAGGGCTGGAGGCCCATGCTCATGTGTTACAGCCAGAATAAATCCTTCTGTATGGAGGTGAGCATTTGGACCAGAACAGACATTGGCAGAATTTGCAATGCAATACATATAATATAATGCAGATTATTAGGAAAAGAGGGATTTTAAAATTATACTAGAGTACTACAAGCTTGTTCACTCTTTGCACTTTAAATCACTCTGGGAATTCTATTTTTAATTTTCTACTTTTCTTTCCCTTTCTGGGACAGCAGAAAATATAAAGCCTCTAAATTGGTTACTGCTGGGACAATGACAGCCGGAGTAATGTGTCCATTAACCTTGCCCATTTGCTTATACAGAACCAAAATGTTTCATTACCAACACACTATGAAATTGCCAGTCCAATTCCCTGCTCTGAAAGGGTTCCCAGTTGTGCAGTATTACTGTATTTTTCAGATGAGGGTTATCTCCAATGCACTATTAATACAGGAACATTTCTATTTCACTTTGGGTTCATGTTCAGAGATAAGAGAAAGCCCTGGGCACATGTAAGAAAGCATCCTTTGTGTGAATACCTATCCCCACAATTTCATATGCCTGTGAGGCATTTCCATCACTCCAGCTCCTCCTCGGTTGCTTGCCTTTTGACATACATCATATTATTCCTCTGCATTGGATTTACATTAGTAATATCCCCTCTTCAAGGAAAGACACTATTTTTATGCTTCAGGAGTTTTCACAGAAAAAAAAAAACCAAAACAAAACACCAAAGTAATTTATTTTAACTTAGTTTTGTTTTGTTGCCTTAAACAATAAGTACAAAATGATGCATGTTCTTGTGATGCTCTTTAGCCTGGCAAACTGAACAAGGCTCAACACAGCCACTGGATAAAAAATAAACTAAAGCTATTTACAGAGAAGGAAAAAGTTCAGAAAGGAACATTTATTCCAGAGATCAGGCCAGAAAAGCTGTGGTATCCAGATGAAAACCTCTCCTTGACCAAAGCTGCCCAAATGCAGCAGCATCAGATACAAGAGGTTTGGCAAAAAGAGCACAAAAAACCCTTCAGTGTTCAAGCTGAAGCTATCCAAAACCAGTGCTGGTGTCCCAGTTGGAACAGCCCCTGTTCCAAAATTTTATTTTTTTTTTTTTGACAATGAGAACACTGTTGAGGAGTGAGAATGGAGTGCTGTATCCAGTTCTGGGCTCCTCATTACAAGAGAGACATGGGCACACTGGAGAGACTCCAATGCAGGGTCATGAAGAGGATTAAGGGACTGGAGCATCTCTCCCGTGAGGACAGGATGTGAGAGCTGGGATTGCTCAGGCTGGGGAAGACTCCAGGGGATCTCAGCAATGTAGATGAACACCTGGAAGGAGGGTGCAAAGGGGACAGAGCCTGGCTCTTTGATTCAGTGCTGCCCAGTGGCAGGATCAGAAGAAATGTGCACGCACTGCAACACAGGAGCTTCCCTCTGACCATCAGGAAATGCTTTCTTTACTGTAAAGGTGACCCAGTGCCGGCACAGGATGCCCAGGGACGTTGTGGAGCCTCCATCCCTGGAGACACCCAAAAGCCATCTGCACATGGTCCATGGCAAGTGGATTTAGGTGGCCCTGCTTGAACAGGGACAGGACCACATGATTTCCAGAGGTCCCTGCCCCCCTCTGTGATTCTCTGAAGGAAACTGAGTAACACCACTGCATTTTAGGGAAGGGCTAGAAAACCTTGTTGGCAATCTTTGGATTTCTTCTGCAACAGCACACTCCATTGCCATGGGCTGTCCTGCCCAACATAATCCATTTGCTTCTTGCAGTATTGCCCTGAGATCATGGAGGCTGTGGTTATAATGGTATCCCATTATCAGGGAATAACTGACTTGAGTTTCTCAAAACACAAAGAACACGTGTCTGTGGATAACCTTTATGCTTCCCAGTCTCTTGGCACAGAGCTGAAGTCCAGTTCCTTCCTTCAAAAGCACTGTATTTATATCAATTCATTACTTTAAACCAGTTCAAAGTGTTTTCAAGATTCTCTCTGCAAGGTGACTCTTTAATTAACTAAAAAAAAAAAAAAAATAAAAAAAAAAATCCCACTTTTTTTTTTTTTGCTTCTTCCATCCAGTGAGTTTTACAGCTGCACAAAGGGTTAGATCCCCAGACCAGAAAAAATCTTTGGAAATGCTCCCTAAGCTTAGTGGATGAATCTATATTTTCATGCTGCTCATCAGTTGCATTTTAGCTTCAATGGTCTGCTGGAGGAATTATAAATGAACCCTTTGCCCTCTATCTCTACCTTTGTATCTAATAATAGCTCAGAGCATTTTTTTCTAATATCTTCATGAGAAAATAGAAAATCCAAACAAAAGGGAAGCAATTAAGTCTGGATCAACCAGATTGATTTTTTTTTTGCATTCCAAAAAAAAAAAGATATATAAAAAAAAAATTCAGTTTATTTAGATTGATTTAAGAGTGTGTGTGTGTGTGCACACATGTTTGTGTACATACTGAGAGATAATTTCCTTCCTTCCCAGAGCACACTTCCCTCCTGCAGTACCGGAGCCAAGGATCTCAGTGAGATGTCAGATGAGAAAGCACACATGGCTGGCGTGCAAAATACTATGGAAAGGAGTGTTTAAAAACAGCCCCCTTTCATCAGAGAGAACAGCTTGGTTTGACAGGCAGCTTTACTCCCTTCCTGACACAGAAAACATCTCATGGACCATACGGATTTGCTTTAATATTTTCATCCACGAGCAGAGGAGAAGCCATGTGCACAGGGTCCCGTTTCTGCAGATTCAGCTCACTCACACAGATGGCATATAAAAGCTGAGACTGCTCACACCACTGCTGTGAGAGTGAATCATTATTGGCTTCAGAGTACAGGAGCTCTGAATCAGAAGATGCAGTCTCTAGCGCAGAAATCAGTCGTGGCTGCATCTCCATCCTACAAAGACTGAGATACAAGAGAAACAGCACTTCAGAAAATTAGAAGGACCAAGTTTAATTCCAACTGCATATATAAATTGCATTTTAAAAGTGCCAGCATAAAAACTGGATGACAGAAGGGGGAAAAAAAAAAGAAGCATAAATACCTATCAATCTCACAACATCCTTCTAATTAAAAGTTAAATCATTTTTGAAGTAATGTAGTAAGCCAATAGAATGCTGTACTCCCCACCCCTTTTCCTGTTGATTTACCTACAATGCTCACTATGTTGGCATCCTTGGGTGCCAAAATTTCCCTGCAATGCCTGACAGCCATGGAAAAAAAGGAAAGACTTTGTCTCTGCCACACATTAATGAACAGGCACGGAGCTGCTCTCTTTTCCCTCTAGAATCTTCCCTAAGTGATTATTGTATCAAGGGAGAAAATATTATCCAACACATTTTGGAAGCCGGAGGATGAGGCTGCTACAACCACTGAGAAGAGTGATTGGAAAGCCTTGCTTTTTCATTGACAGCCTTTGCCAAGCCTTTTAGGATCTCCATGAATTAATCTTTAAGATGGAAAAACTATTTCATGGCCCAGCTGATGGGTGATGCATATTGACACCACAGGAACTGTATGACAGACCATTATGTGAAAATAATGCATCAGTATTCTTCTAATGGCGTTCTTTCAGGACCTCAGAACTTTCAAGAAAAGGGAATGAATGTTACTAACAGGAAGACAATGACTATTCCACATGAAAACATCATTTACCATCACCTCCCACCATCACTTCTGTGCACATCACCCAAAGGAGCCGCTTGGAAATGAATACCAAACATTAATAACATTTTGCGTTATTTACTCTGCTCATATTAACATATAGTAAGTTGTTCTTGCCACTTTCTCAAGTTCCCATGCAAGAACTTACAACTCTTTGGTCCCCCTGTATATCAAGAGTCCTGAGTCATGGCTAATTACTTTTTCACACCCAAGTCCTTCTTTGCCTCTGTCAAAGTTTAATTTTGGAAATCCACATAAATACATTTAATCCCAGTGGAAATACATATTCCAACAATGTTTTCTCTCCTCACTTATTTGTGATATTTTTTTGATTGAGCTGATTTTGAAAAACAGGCTGCAGAGAAAGGCAGGGTGGTTTTGCTCATCTTTACAGGGGGGGGATGGAGAAATTTCCATTGGATATTTCTCTTTAAAATGGATGTTGAATCCCCAGCTGATGCACACATACTGCCTCTGCCATCCTCTGCAGCTGGGAACTTGGCCCAGGCTTCCTCACAGAGGAATTGCTCAAACAAGTTGTCCAACAAAACTCAAGGCGTGAGATGCCCAGATAAGTAAATACCACTCACATAAAAGGTAAAAGAGATCTTTAAAACCAGAAAAGCAAGTCTTGCCTAGCTATGCTGTTATAGTTAGAGTACTCTGTCAATCAACCATTGCGATTGTTAATTAAAAAATAATAATTTTACTCATCTGGGTCTGTGAACCAGGAGAGCCTTGGCCTGGGGAGGGGAAAGGAGCAGCAGCATCACTGACATCTCTGGATAATGTCCATCAGGTACTTTGATGGAGGAAAGCTAAAGACCCAGAGCCCATGCTAGAATTACTGCAACTAAGGTCTCATGGAATGATTCAGTTTTTCCTGTGTTCAAAAAAATCTAAAATGCTGATTAAAATGTTTGCTCAGGTCAGCTTTCGTTTTAATTGCCTTAAAAGAACACAGAAAGGTCCAGCCATGGTGTCTGGAACACTTTTCTGTATTTCTTTTTTTTCCCCTTTACCTTTTTTGAAAGAGTATTTGTTCAGGGCTTTGCAAGGAACTTAACAATGAAAAGGGAATTTTTTTAAAAAATAATTTATTTAGAAGTAGGTTTAATCAATTTTCTCTATTTTTGATCTTACATTTTATCCAGGTGCAAGAAAAGATCAGAAAGGAGGAAAAAATCTGTACTACAAACTCTCTGTACAGAGCAGATCCTGCCTGTCTCCACACAAGCAAGTTTCACATCCTTCCCCTCATGCTCTGTGTCAAGTCAGCAACAGATTTATCAGCCTGGTTTTTAGGGCAGCTTAGAGGAGCAGGTGACATGGGGCGTTCTACTGAGACAACAGGATCCCTGGATTTTCCTGTGTCTCCTCTAAAGCATGCACCTAAACACTGTTTCTCTCTCCCCTCTTTGCACTTGTTCTCCCTAATGTTGACCAGTTTCCTTTCATTTTTCAAACTGTTCCTGCAAATTATTTGCATGCAGAGAGACAGATTTGGTTGCATTCATTTGTCCATGATGAGGTCCTGCAGTACTTTCAGAGCTGAATACATCCATACAAAAGATAATTCTATGAATATAAAAACTGTGTTCTCTGTCACTTTCATCAGGAAAATGCTGAATGGTTATTTAATAACACAAGACCCTCCTAGCTATTTGCATTAAACCTTCTGTCTGTGATTTGGACCTGCTCTTTGCACCAAACCTGAACATCTTAATTTGGAATAACATCCTCATATTCATTCATTGTTATACTGACACAATAGCAAGGCAAATTCAGCCCCTGCTGAATTTCCCTGCAGTCAGTAGTACCAGAGCACAGAGGTATACAGATATTTGTGTTATAACAGGTTCAAGCTACACAGATATCTCACTTTGTCAACCACTGCTAGTCCTGTCCTAAAAACTGCCCTTACACTCAGAGCCTGCTGCTCCAAACCCACTGTGGGCCTGCAGAGTTCAGCTGCTCTTTGGGTCAAGGCCCTTGGACAGTGATGAATGAAAAATACAGAAAAAGGATATGAACAAACTATTGCAGCTTCCTGCAAGCACCAACAACCCAGAGACCTTCAGCCAACATCGGGGCATGAACCAGAAAACAGGAAATTTGGCAGAGGATGGGATAACTGGACATGAATATAGGCTGGTGAAAGAGGCAATTGCTTTCACAAGACCTCTGAGCTGCCCCATTCCTGGCAGATTTCCCATTTCCAAACATTTTAGAATTAAATTAAGGATACTTCATTCACACCAAAAGCAATTAAAAAGAAAAACACATTTAAAATATAGTTCTAGCAACAATAAGCAATTAGTCTTTGATAATTGTCTATGTCTTCCTATTTAATCACTCTTTTGCAGTGCCCAGTATGCTGATGACAGATCCCAACTGGTCCCATTATCGTTCTTGCCAAATTGTTCCCAGTTTGTGTCTGTTCTTAACTCTGTGATGGCAATGGGCTGAGGATGCTGCAGCATCCCATGGGATTCACTTGCAAAAGAATTCCTCAGCCTTGTTACTTGCCCTGAGTAAGATTTCTTCCTCCAAATCAGTGCAGTGTTTATGTCCAATTTTAAACTCCAAGACATGTGACCAGCATTCAGTTTTACTTGATCTTGGCTATGAACATCCAAATGTGGTACAACCTTCTCCCATTAACTCCAAGTAATAGGGTTGTGCTGGCTGAGGAGGGAGGCACGAACATGACTCGTGCTCTGGGGTTTGACTGCCTCCAGCTTCTGCTTGGGATCTTAAACCTGAATGCACATTAACCACAGATTTATTTCAGAAATGTGTCAGTTCAGTTTAACCTCCCTGGTTTTGGTGGGAGTTATTTTACTTCACACATGCCTTTTATGACAGACATTTCTCCTTCCCTAAGAAATTTCTGGCACAAGGATGGCACCTGCTTGTCTCATCCTCTGGCAGCTAAGATAACCTGTGATTTGGTGCTTTGCCCAACTTTCTACCAAGTGAAAATCACTTCAGGGTTTATAGTGCTTGTGTCCAGTCCTAATCTAAATGAACAAAGGGAGATCATTAAAATTTTAAGATGTTCAAAGCTCTGTGTTTTCCAGTAAGCCCCAACTCCTTTTGACTTAGTTTAAAATATTCCATGATATGGCCCCAGCTTGCTTACATAGTCTCATTTATGAATGTGGGCCAAGCCTTTTTTATCTGTTCATCACAAGGAGGTTTGACAAAATTTCTTTTCATTATCTGCTACACAGGCAGGAGGTCAGGCTGGCATACAGTGTGTGTCTTGTGTGTGAAATTTCACAAGCCTGGGATTTGTATGTTATTTTAAGTTATTGAAAACTTTATTTCTATAGCTTGTCTGTGTCAGGACTATTTTCAGAGCATTCTTATCCAGCCCTGTGAGGAAAAAAAACAGAGAAGGATAAAAGGCCTATATAACACTTAAACAAAACTAAAACGTATTAGGATGTATCATATAGCACTGGTTTTGGTATATTGGCAGCTTTGTGCAAAACCTCTGCAGAAACTGAACTGAATCATAGAATACCCTGAATGAGAAGGGAACACACATGGATCATTGAGTCCAACTTCTGTCTCTGAACAGCACAGACCTAAAAATTATACCATGACATGACTTAACCTACAGTTTATTGATAGCAAATCATCTCTTTCCTCACTGGTTGCTTAATGAGACTTTAAATTTTCTCCTTTTTTCTTGTCATTCTGCAGTGATGGATGTTGGACAAACCTCCCTCCCCACAGAAAAGATTTTGAAAAGCCTCATGACAACTTTGTCAGAGTTTCTGAATTGTGGCTGCAAAAGTTAATGGTAAAAAAGAAGCCTATAGCATTTTGTGCAGTTTTGGGAGCATGTCTTCAGCCTCAGAGCAGGTTTAGTCTAGACACTGGATGTATTGCAGACCTCCAGGGAGTGTTACCTGCTCTAGAAATCAGTGATAAGAGCAGTGATTGCTGCACATTTGCTATCGAGACGGCAATGAACTACAACTGCTCCAAGAGAAGTAATGCCTATCTAACAGCAGAGACACAAAACTGGGCTCCTGTACTCAATTCTGTGCATGCAAAGTCAGATATGTGAGTTCAGTCACACAGCTTTCTTACCCAAAATCTCATGGAATATGGCAATATGGAAATGGAATTTTTTAATATTTTTTTTTTAAATTTATTTTCTACTATTTTAAGTGGAAACAGTATTTTCTTCATTACCCATTCAACAGGCATACAGTGATGCCCTGGGCTCTTACAAAGATCATACCTATCAGGGAGTTATTTTGTTATTTTTTTAAACTGCTAGTTAAACTAATCCTATATGCAGTACACTTGTCTTTTTTGAGGCCTGTATGAAGAGATGTGTGAGGGACTGTCTGAAGCAGAAGGAACTCAAATGCAGATGAGAAGAGAGATGAGACAGCAGTATATCCTCACGCCCAGATGTACAGAGGCACCGATGCAAGGCTCTTTAAGTAAGCAAAAAAAGTTATACTGCTTATTTGAAGAAAAACTGTGGGTCTGTGACTCATTTTCCATACTTGTCTTAAAAAAGAACCATGAAACACTGGATGAGATGTCCAGGCCGTTCGAGTTTTTGTGTCCGGAGCAGCCACAGCCTGGTACGAGATAATGTATAACCCCCTATTAACAGGCAGGTAGATGATTTACCACATTTCAGTGGCTGTGTAAACACCAGCAATAGGACACTGAGCCTCAGGGGCCTCCTCTAGCCCAGCCACAACTGAAATGCAATGAGCTGAGCTAAATGAGGGGTCAGCAACCCAGGCCAGGCACAGACGCTGCCATTGCTGCACTCTGTGGTTACCACACTACCTGTGCCTGGTGTCCACACACTGGGGGTACTCAGAAGCAGAGGTGCCCCCTAAAATGAACAAATTCTTCATGAAGTTTCTTTAAATTTCACTCACAGCTTATTTGAGTCTGGTGACTCTTAGTTGTTGCACTTGCCAACGGATTGAGTTAATTTTTTCCCATTTTCCCCATGTATGATAAACCCACTTTTGCATTAAGGCATGAGACAATAATCCAGGCAGATGCAAGCTGGAAACTCTCAAACCCTCCTATGACTTCTTTATTCTGAGTGCATCCTGCTTCTATATCATGATGTGTCTCAAAATCCAATTTGAATGCACAAAAGAACTACAGTATTAGATATATGTAGATGGAAGTTTCCAGTTGCCCTCTGTGACACTAATCCATATTTTTCCTTGCTAGATTGGATACAAACACTCAAATAACAAAAAAGCTTACAGAAAACAAGAAATCCTTAAACCTAGAGTCATCAATCCAAACTACTTTTGGCCTTTCTTGGAAATATTTCTGTTAATAATTTACTACCTCAAAAACTGAACATGCTCAAAACCTAGCTCCTGAATTTTTCATGAAATCCTTTTCTCCTCGAACCTGTCTTAATTTCAGAAATAAAGTCAGACTGCTTCCTGCCAATCTCAGCTTTCACATTGACTTGATATCCTCTCATGACTCATACCTCCAGCCTGTGATTAAATCCTGATGCCACTTTCTAGAAAACTTCTCCAAAACTGACCTTTTTGCTCTGCCTACACTGCCAAGCCCTCCTCTGAGATCTGACTGGATTATACACCTTGAAAATTAAAGTCACTTCATCTCTGCTTTTGACACCTCCAAACTTTCTGTTCTCCTGAAGCCCTTGCACCAAATATCATCCCATCCATGACCAGGCTATGTCCACAAGGCACCTGCACAGACCTCATTCCCAGCTTTCCAGATAGAGCAGTAAAGCTCAGCCCAGGCTAAATTCCCACAGAATGACCCATCTTTTCCTGTTCCAGCTGAAACCCACAGTAATAACCACAGAAACCTGGTGATTGCTGCAGAGGTGGCAAATTGTGCTCACTGCTACCTGTTGGCTACAACCTGTGTGCAAAACTACTCTCTCATTATTATTTTTCCTATTCCTCCTCCCTGCTCACCCTTTTTCTTACATATACCATATGTATCTTTCTAGCATACAGCACAGACATACATATATTTATATGTTTGTGTATATATCTTTATATTTATATGGACATAAAATGACAGACTACAAGCACTCAGGGACAAAGACTATAAGCTATTAGGGACCACAATACTCACGTTCCTAAGAGCTTAGCAGAACAATTTGTATGGCACCTAGAACTACACAGACCTATTTTCCTGGGATTTGAAGATGGCACTGCTAGAGAATCAGAAACAATTAAATAAAAGAGAAAAAAAAAACAAAAAGCAAACCCAAACCTAGCCCTAATTAAATTAAAAATTTCTTTATTTATGTATCTCAACTCTCAAATCTGGTGGGGCAAGGAAGTGAGCACTGTACCAGCTTTCCGCAGGGGGACACTGAGACACTTTAGGAAGGAGTTAACCTGTCCTGGGGAGAGAAGTGAGGAGTTTTCACTAAGCAGAAATGAATTAATAAGCTACCAGAAAGAACTAAGAGGGGAAGGTGACTTCCAGAAGATAGAGAAAAAACATCTTAATTGTAAGTTTTCAAAATCCCCGTGCTGGCTCATTGAGGTACCAGCTTCTTATGGGAATAACTCTTACACTAAACCAAAGGTAAAGCCTGAGGATTTATAGGACGTGCAGGAAGAGTGTAGAGGGGATAAAAGAAAACCCAAACACAAGTAAAAGTAAATTGAAATAAAAATAATGCTGTTTAAAGGAGAATTCTCTGAGAAAAGGCTTAATGTAAGAGCCTAGAAATCCTTTCTTTCCCATCACTGCATTTTGAGGGAAAGGAAACCTCAAATATCAGCACAAACAGCGTGCACAGAGGATGAAAACTGTGTGTTTAAATAAAACTGCAAAAATGATATTGTGGGGAAAAGAAAAGAAACGCTGAGTTCAGCTAGACAGAGTCAAAAATTAAATCCACTCCATGCCCAAGACTGTGAGCTGTGCCTTGGGCTTCATTTGTCAATTTGCAAAGCATTCCTGCAAACCCCTCTCCTTTTCACTGACAACCCGGGAGGCAAAACCTTTTCCTCGCTCAAACCCCGCAACTGTGCTCCAGCCTGGAGAGCTGCTGGGAAAATGAGCAGTGAGCAGGTGTCAAATTCTGTCCTTTTATCTCTGGCTTTAAAAGACACACACAATTATGTGCGGCAGCTGATTAAGTCCCTTTTTTAAGAATTATTTTCCCAAGGCTCTGTGCACAGGCCAGCCAAAGCTATCAGGTCATCTGCAGACACAGTATGGCGGCTGTTCCACCTTCTAGAGACACATGGACATAAAAACAGATGAGAAACTATTAATTCCTCACCCTCCACGTCAGGCACAGGGCCCTTCACGTCCGACAAGGCCTCTCTGACACAATCTTTCCACGGTTTATGTATTTTGAAATTATTTGTGTATGTTTGATACACATTACTAGAATGCCTGGGAAATGAAATGAGATTGTAAAGTATAGGAAGTTGAGAAAGGTGAAAAAACTAAAGGTGAAAGTCTTCAAAATTCAGTGTATGGAAAGGCTTTATGGCTTCTTCAGTCTACCTGTCAGAACCTATCGTTCTGTGAATTTACATGTGAAGTGTAAAGGACTGCATCATGTTTGAACCTGCAAAACAGGAACAGAAAATCCTCCCAAGCCCAATCACCTGCTGAGACCAGATTTTTAGCTTTATAAAAATCCATGGATTTACATTATCTAATGGGTATGGCAAATGGTTTTTACTTAGCCATGCTGGAAAATAGAGTCGAGGGGTTTAAAATTAGGAAAAAAAAGAAAATAAAAAAAATAGTTTTTAATGGTCTGAACTGATCTAAGAAAGGAAGTTACCCATATCATATCAAAAGGAAATTTTCCTTGCAGTCCTTATACAAATCCTGAATGCACTTCCATGGATTCTGGTTGCCACCCCAGCCCCAGAAGTTGTGCCAAAGCTGTGTCCCTGGGAGGGCAGCACTAAATGAAGCCTCCTGATGCCATCTACATCAGTGCTGCTGTTTGCATAAGCACAGCTCCAAACTGTGCATGTGGGATATGCCTCTCAGTGCTAACTTATCTTCTTTACATCCAAACTAACAGAGGCTTTCTATGCATCCTCATTATGCAAAGAGGAAAGGAGAGGGGATCATTTTGTCCTGATCCTTTCTAAACAAATGAAGTAGGTGTTTTCAGTGCCAGGGAAGTTTTTTTCCAGAATTTTTCAGGTCTCTAGCAACAGTTTAGGATTTGCTTTTCCAAAAATATCTTTGAAGTAAGAGAGTGGAGAGAAGCTCATGAGTTGCTTGGAAAGTATATAAAGCAAACAGTGACATATAATGGAAACTGTTCCCAAGAGCATTTGCGATTTCAGCAAATACACGGCACTGGGAGTTAACCACTCTATTATGTGGCTGTCTTTTCCAGCATTAATTTGTGAAAAAGTCCATCTTTTACGCACTTGCAATCCAAACAAAAGAACAAATTAAGAGAACCAAGCACAGAAACCATGCTGGGCAATAGAGCGCCGCAGACAAACGCTGCCAGTAATCTATATTCACATTGTATTGCATGAACTGACCCAGAATTAACTATGGCTGCCCTCTCCTGGAAAACTCTCTGGAACAAATGAAGTTCTCTCATCCATTTCCATTAATGGCATTAGCATGCTTGGTGGCAAGACCACAGCAGAACAACTGGATAAACAGCTACAAGGAAGCATTAGCAAGTGATAATAGGACGGAACTATTTTTCCACAGAGGTCCTGAATAGATATTCCAGTCCCTCTTGTAAGCCAGGGATACAACAGAGATCACTCAGAGAATGCAAACTGTGCTTCCTGGCTTTAAGTTTTAAAATGGATGTCAAATGTCAGGATGGGAGCAGGGAGAAAACAACTCGCAGTTGGGATTCACAGAAGTTCTTCACATTCAGAGAGCTTCAGGAAACTTCACTGGAAATCTCAATCCCCTTAAGGTTCACTGACCAAACATAACACGAGCCTACGAGCTCCAAGGGACTAAGTGCTGGCACCAGGCTCAGCAGATCCTCCTGCTGGTGTGTCTTTGTGCACATCTAGAGAACTCTTTCTTCACCCTCCAAATAGAAATGGAATTCCCAGAACAAATGAGGATGGGCAAGGATGTTACCATGAGTTGGAAAAATGTCCTTAGCCAAAGTCTCAGTGTTACTGCTGGAATGCAGGAAGTGTGCAGGTGCTTTCAGCCTCATATCCACAGCTACATAATCACCTACTTGGAAACCATTCATAGACCTTTCCTTTAAAGGCATTTTTGGTTGTGCCCACTCAGTAAGAATCTCTTAAAATTCTTTCTTCAGAAATAATGGCATAAGATGATAATTTTGGAAGACCATTGGCCAAATCCAAGTTATTACTTCTTCCATAAAGGTATCACTGAATCATATCTAATGATAAGAGCCCAGAATTTCATGCTAATATTGTAGAAACATGGTGAGATTACATCAGATTTAGTTCTCAAATTTATCAATAGAGTATCCCTGATCAAAATGAAAGGAAAAACACTGGTAAAGAATTAATCACCTTCATGAGAGGTTTGACTTTGAAAGGGTTTTAAAAATTGCATCAGACTTAAGCATCCATCAGAGTAGAATAATCTGTTAAATGAAGCATTTCATTCAAAACTACAAAGTTCAGTTCAAGCATTTTAGAAGCTCAGTAGTAAATATCTACAAATGTAGGGTTTTTGTAAATTTACTTCCCTGTTTTCCTCTTTATCCACATTGTTTCTGACCATTTTTAAGGTCTCTTGAATTTGCCTCTGACAGCACCTACAGTTCACCAGGCCCTACATGAAAACCGTCAAAATCTGTGCCCATAAATAAACACATTTCCTGTAATGACCAGAGAAATCTCCATGTATGCAATGAGCCCTTTCAGATGCCACATTCAATCTGCCTCAATGAAAAGTAGCTGTAATAGGAGGCAGATGCTCCCCAACAAGTTTGCCAGCTGTTGAAGTGATATCCAGATGTTGTTCTCACTGAACTCCAAACACATGACCTTTCAGGAAAAAGAGAACTTGTTCCCTGTCTTAAAAATGCTGAGCCAAGACTATTATCACCACAAAATGCACTAAAGTAACTCCACTTCTAGGTTTCCTTCATAAATACAGAACAACAAACTCACAAAACAAAGCACCAAAAAATTACAGAAAAATAGAGGAGAAGTGTGCTTGACAGGAAAGATCAATTCCAGTTATCTTTAATTACCTGAATGATACAAAATTCAGCTGTAGCATTCACCCTCTTGTTTTCCCAATTCTATTTGTAGCTGGGCTCCATTTTTACTTTCCAGCCCATAGAAGCCTCAAGGAAAAAAATGCTGTGTATGAGCAAAGGCTTATTTCCTCTGCCACTTTTCTTTGAGATCTAATATAAATAAATATCACTACCTTCTCTCTATAAAAGACTAATAAAATTGTTAATTGCTTGAAAATCAGACAAGCTTGAGCTACTCTTAAACTAATATTTAAGAAATAATAAATTCTGAGAAAAGAAACCAGTTTCTGACACTATGTGCCAACACTTGTTATTAACAACAATCTTAAAATTAATTTTTCTTGAAGGTGTGGTACTAACAGGAACTGAATATTCTCACATCAAAGAAAAACTACTAGTAAAGACCAGCAAGAGGTCTGTTGGTATTTAGAAGCTTTATTTAATTTTTAACATCTCAAAGTCATTCAGCAGAATGGATTGCTGTCTTTAACATCCCAAAGCACCTCATTAAACAAGTGAGTTAATCAAGTATATTCTGCTAATGAGAAAACATGATTAAAAAAGTTCAGAGAAGTGGGAATGAGGAACAAAATTCATGAGAAGAAAACATCCTTTCAACCTACAAACATACCCATGGTTCATAAAATGTAAGCTGCAGTTTGGTTAATAAAATATAACTGGTAATTATGTCTTCCATGAGTAAATAGTAAATAACCTGGTCAAATATACATGGGGATGCTTTCTGATAGGAGTCTGTGGGGATAATATCTGTCCTGCCCATGGTCTAGAAAGGAAAAGTCTTCCAGCTTTATGATAAGATTCTGTAATTAATATACACAACTGTATACCCTGTATGGCTTTAGCATTTGGGCCATTTGCATTTATTGAAAACTGGTATTAGGACCTTGCTGAACTCATGATAGGTATAATTATCCATGTATACATCCACTAGGCTTACAGGGAAATACAGGTAATCACTCATTCCAGGTATTAGGTTCATTTTTAAGATATCTAATGATTAACTATTAATAATAGTTAATAATTGATTAACAGCTGGGAGCTCTCTGTACACAACAGCTACATCATGCACATTTAACCACGGCAACTTCCTTTGCCCTTTGACCACACATTTGAGCATCACTTTACATTTCAGACCTTGGGAGTTGTCATAAATTCCTTGCCCATCCCTGTCCATAGCTCACTAAATATATGATTTTCTTCCAAATTATACCTGTCCAGAAGGACTCCTTCCTTTTCCAGTAACAGCTGTTCTGTGCCTATAAGTACAAGATCTGGTAATATTTGGAATATTTCTACCTGATACCAAGATAGAAAATTCATTTGCTCAGTCAGCCTTTCCCCTGCAAATGCAGGAGTATTTCAAGCACATATTTACTCATGCATTGTGAATTCATGGTCTCACAATAACCCCAGCAATATATCTAAATATTTGAAAGCAACCGTGGCAGAATCACTTTGGAAAATCCTTCTGAGAACAGCGTGACAATAATTTTCTTGCAGTCTCCTGAAATATTTACACAAATCTCTGCTCTGTGATGTGATTTGCCTGTTAATAACACTGAGCAGCAATCTACCTTGCCTAGACTTATCAAAATGGTCCTAAATACTTGAATCCTGTAATGAGAATATGCATTGTCTGGAACTTTGGACTGTAATGTTCTCTTGGATCATTTGCAAGTGTGGCTCTTTATTGCTTGGCTGTGGCATGCAATGCCATCAAAGCCAGCAAACACCATTTCCCTGACTGCCCACTGACCAAGCCCTGGGTAGAACAGAAACATGACACAGGCTGTACTGAGAGCCCTGGAAAACCACCTGCCATCTTTGGCTATGGCAATTTGTCCTGGACAGTCACAGGAATGGCCTTTCTGCTGAGATTTCCAGGAGAGAAAAATACAGCTGTTAATTAATAAAATGGCCAAAGTCTATCTGCAGGTAGTTTCACTAATAAGTGGAGCCAGTGTTATGATTTCAGTTTTTCCAGCTTCTCTGCTGCCTTGAAGAAAGAGACCTGGTGCAATGAAGGTAATAGTGATTATATGAAGTGTGCCCTAATACTTCTGAAAGAGTTATTATTCAGAAAGATCACTCAGGTTAGGCGGAGATAAAAATTCCTTTCTTCTCCAAAAGCTAAAAATTTGTTTACTTGTCTGGTTGCTTTCTCTTACATTTCTCTCCTTTATCTTCACTGCACTGCTGTCATGGGTCTGTTAAATTGGCAGCACCCAAGGGATGCCTCAGGAATGAATGAATCCCTACTGAAAGCTGGTATCACATATCTAATATACCAACAAGCAGTGATCACGACACAAAACTGTTAACAGGCTCAAAGAAAAAGACTCAAAAGTGGCAAAATAGCCTGGCTTTATGTCCTGGCCCATCATTCTCGTCATATGACCCTGTCTTTGGAACCTGGCCCTGACTGCCTATGCCTCACTGCAAAAAAAAAAAAGTCACAGTTGCTACTCAGAATCATAGAATTGTTTTGGTCCATAGTGCTGTGCCCCCATCTCCATCCCTGACCATGGCCTTGGTTTTCCTCACACTCTGTCCTGCCACCAATTGGTGTCATATGCTCTCCAACTTCTATAATATCTGTTATCAAACCCAGCTCTACAGAAAGGCACATATTTCAAATGAAGTATCAAAATTCAATTTTATCATACAACTGCTGTCAATACAGCCATGCAAAGAAATATCTTATTCTGCATTCTGCATATTTTGTCTCAGAAAATTGTGTTAACAATGGAAACAACTGGTCTTATTAGTTCTTTAGGGAGCAAGGCAGAGGACAGGCATAGCACTTGTCTCCCCAGTAGGTAAAAATGGAGAAAAATCAGAACTCTGGTGCTTCTTGGGTCTGCTGGAAAAAGCTACAGATGTCTTTTGCAGCACAGCTTTCTCAGGTAGTCCTCTACACAAACAACAAACTCTCTTCTCTGTAAATTCTTTTCAGTCCCACTGAATTAGCTCCATAAAGCAAAGGAGGAAAAATAGCCAAATCTGAGATTGAAAAGACAGGTAATCTCCAACTGTAAGACCACTATGATTTCTCCATGTACAGTAGATCTTCTAAATTATCCAGTCTAGTTTCAACTTAAAAATGAAGAGACTTCCACCATATCCTGTAGGAAATACCTCCACAATTCAATAGATCTTAGTGTCAAGGCTCCTTCAGACTCGGTCTTAATGTTCCCATCCTAATTTTACCCCATTACTCTTAGTTATAGCCTATATTCTGGCTTCAAAGTAATTCCACTTTCACATGGTATTGGTATCCTAATATTTCTGTCCTCCTCTACCCTCTGGCAAAGGAAGACATTAGAAAAATACACTAGAATAAATTAAAATTGTCAGAAAAGCCAATGAAGGCCAGATAATTTTAAGATAAATACAATTACAGCAGTTAAAAATGGAGGAGGACTATTAGATTACTGAATGCATCCCTGAATACAGGATACCTTAAATTAATCAATATTAAATGTGATCTAAGACAAAAGGTCAAGAAGAATCTTGCATATCTTCTTTAATTTAGAATATCTTGGCCTTAATACAATATCTCAAAATGCTACACAGCAGCACCTGAAGGTGTGTTAATTTATTTCTCAGAAACCCAATTAATTTCTTAAAAAAAAATTATGCACTTTGTCTTACAGCAAACTTCTCTCCAGTGGGAGGACCTTGGACAGGACTTAAGTTGCCTGTCAAGCCTGTGTTTTCTCCAAGCTGAGTGGGAAATATTGCTGTGCCTGTTTGCAGTCAGGTACAACTGCTGCATCCAACCTCATTTCAGCTGCAGTTTCAACAAACACACATGGGAATGCAGTACTGGAAGAATATTTGATTGTGTTTGTTTACCAACAGTGTTGATGCCAAGCAGCTCTGCCTGGCAAAAAAAAAAAAAAAAATAAAAAAATTTAAAAAAAGGATTAAATTAGATTTTTAATAATTCCACAGCTCTGATAGGAACTGCGCTACAAGAAATACCATTTCAAGACATCAGAAGACAGATGGTGTTAATGAAACAGCAATACATCAAAATCTCAAACCTGTTATTCTTGTGAAAGTTATTTTAAAGGGAATAATAAACTTAAATACATATTCCCAAAGTCAGACCATGTACCCTGACTGTGATCACCAGCAGTCTTACTTAAGTTTGTTTTGGGTTTGGATTTTGTTTTCTTTGTGGTATTACCTGGATTAGCTCAAGATACAAGGAATTTCACTTTTTTCCAACATAGGACCCTCATGGAAGAACAGTAAAGTGCTCCTAAATTTTTTAAACTAATAAATCCCAGTCAATTTCCAAAATATCTAGCAGGCTTCGGTGTGTTACTGTCTACATTTACTTTAAAACATATTTCTGAAGGACTGAAAAATTGCTTTGAAAACATCAGTCATCTCAGTCCTGAATGAACTCTGTTCCTTTGAATGACATTGATTCACATATCTAGACTCGAGAAAGCATTTTCATGTAACAAAACTCTTAATTTTGGGGTCAATTAAAAATAGATCCAAGAGCAAATAAGGTTCCTTAGCAACTTAAACAAAGCAGGAAAAAAAACAGAGTCATCGCTAACCACAGAGGGAAAACCAAAGTGTCTCATCTCTTTGCTAAATTACCTTCATTTATTTCATTAGCAGCCTCTTCAGGCCTGTTGCATGAGGGACATTTGCTGCTGTGTGTAATGATTTCAGTGAGGATATTTTCATTCTGCTTGCCAGGCACCAGGAAGCCAGGCTGGGTTCAGGTGTCCCTGTTTTCTCCACTGAGGTGACTCTGCCCTTTGCTCTGGTGAGACCCCACCTCGAGCTCGGGGGGTCCCAGCACAGGAAGGATCCTCTTGGAATGAGCCACCAGGTTGTGGGGGGAATGGAGCACCTCTGTCATAAGGAAAGGCTGAGAGAATTGGGATTGTTCAGCCTGGAAAAGAGAAGGCTTTGGGGTGACCAATTTTGGCCTTTCAGTACCTGAAAGGACCTTAAAAGAAAAATGGAGATTTTTTCCAAGGCCATGGAGTGACAGGACAAGGGAGGGATGGCTTCACACTGAAGGAGACGAGGTTTACATGAGATACAGGAAGAAATCCTTTACTGTGAGGGTGGTGAGGCCCTGGCACAGGCTGTCCATAAAAACTGTGGCTGCTCCATTCCTGGAAGTGCTCAAGGCCAGGGATGGAGCTCTGAGTAACCTGGAACAGTGGAAGGTGTCCCTGCCAATGTCAGGGGATTGGGATGAGGTGATCTTTAAGGTCCTTTGCAACTCAGACTATTCTGTGATTCTGTGTTTTGCTTTGTGTTTCTTTGGCATCTCATTTCAGAGGTCATTGCTTTGCGGTTTTGGATTTTAGGCACTACAAACAGCAAGTACTTCAATAACAATACTCCGGTTTGTATGGAAAAAGTAGTGTAGACAGCAAAAAATACGACAACTTCTACTTGGAAACTGCAGGGAAAGAGATCTGATAGATCATGAATAAATGAAAAAAGCTTTTATTCATGATGATAAAAGCCTGCAGAGTCCAGAATGTCTTTTTAAAACAGTTTTTTTTTTTCTCAAGATATGTCTGGCAGACTGTAGCTGGAACCATATGCCCCAAACACTATTTTGGATACTCACCAATCTTTGGAAAGTCAAAGGGATCAATTAAGATTTTTCAGAATTTTAATCTAGGGCCAATTAGTCTTGCAATAAACTCTTAAACCAGGTCTGACCAGCATAATTTGTATATCAATAACAACTCTTTTGATTTGGATTTTGCAAACAGCCTCCTGAGTCATGGGCTGTGTTTAAGAAGCTGCACTCACTGTTGCCACACACTGCAGGAAAAAATACTACTTTTTCAGTTATTAATTACTAGTTAAGTGATTTCTATTTCATATCAAAGTGAGGATTTAATAGTCTCAAATATGTGTATGACCTTACAGACTTTGGGGAGAATTTCTGGCAAAACCAGGTGAGAATGGCAAAAAAGACCACAAAGCACTGGGAAGAATCCAGCCACAGCTCTGTTATATGACAATATATTTTGGAATCTTGCGAATATTTATCTTTTCTTCTGCTGGAAAGCCAGGTTGAATCAGGTTGAGGGCTTTTTTTATTATTTATGTTAACGGTATGTGGAGAATGGCCAAAAAAGAAAGCCCTGCTAATACACCTCAGCTCTGCCATCCTATATATCACAGTGACTTCTGTCTGTGAGGAGGAGAATTTCCCTTGAATTTCTTCCTGTTCTTTCTTAGGAGAGAAAGATGACTGAGCCACTGCCAGCAGACCAAAGCAGAGCTGTGCTGCTGCTGCTTCCCCTGTCCTGGAGCAGCATGCACCAGCTTCTCTCCATTATTATGTTGCACACAGGCTGAGATTTTGGTGAGCAGAGTGAATTCACTGAGCCCTGGAAATGGCAGCAATGCTGTCCATCTCCTGCTGGATAAAGGAAAAGCCACTTTGCCTTGGTGTCCTTCTGCAGCATTTTCTATCATTAAATGTTAGACCACAAGGACTGGTAAGGGAGAAACAGATGGCTCATGCCTTTCTCCTGTCTTCTTACCTGTTTTCCAGGGGATGGTTCCCTTTTTATCCTCCTCCTTAGCAAAATAACTGTGTTCTGCCTGTGCCTCAGGATTCAAGTAATTTTTAGATGCTACATCAAGGCACTTACACTAAGAAGCTCATCAAATAAAGGGTTTAATAAGAGGTATGAAAAAGGTACCTAAGTATCACTCCAGACTTAGAAGACCAGACTTTGATTTTTTTATCAACCTAGCAGAAAAATATCATCTGCTATAATAATAATAATAATAATAGTTATTAAGCACAGCTATTAATGTAAAACTAACTTATCTTCTTTTCCTGACTAACCTATGGCTTCCTTTTCTCCAGCATATTACCTGCCACACAAAAAGACCACACATACTACACAATCCTTTTTTAACTGATACTTCCAATTTTTTACACTGTTTTAAGGATCAAATTTATTTTTAGCCATGTAAAGTTGAAAACACAATAAAAGTCATAAGCCAAGCTGCGTAGGGTCTGACCATCACAGAATGGGGAAAGCTCAGGGAAATATTGTGCTGGAAATATTGTGTCCTTTTCCCAAAAAAAGGCCTGGGCACTGTTGCTGCAGGTTTTACATGGAAGACATGAAGCCAAGAAGCTGCAACTGTTTTTAGAAGAACACAGAATATCCTGAGCTGGAAGATACCCACAGGGATCACAGAGTCCAGCTCCTGGCCCTGAACAGCACAGCCCTAAGAACCACCAAGAATATACAATTAAAATTACAATATTCAAGGGAGCAACAGAGTAGAAGGGTGGTAGAAACCCTTTGGCTTACCTCAGCTTCAAGCTAGATAAAGCAAGCTTTCCCTCCCTCCTAATCTGTTTTGTAATGATGCTTGCACAGTGCAGAGAATTATTTAATCCTGTCCCAGCAGCCACTGTGCTGGACTGGCATGGGAAATGCACATCAGTGGCCAAGGGGAGGATAAGATCACAGCCTCCAGGTGCCTGGGAGTTTATTCCTGGACAGGCACCCCAATTCCTACCTCCAGATAAATATCCCATCCCTATCCATTAAACAAAAAGTTGGAAGGGAGGTGCTCCTAACTCGAATAGCAGAGCTAAGGCAATATTCCCCCCTACCACGTGTTAGATAAAGGGCAATTTTCCCATTTCTCCCATTGCTTCCAATATTTGCCATGAACACTAATCCTGAGGGTGGAACATCCTAGCTGTTAGGGCTCTCAAATGCTGACTACCCTGCTCATTTTGACTAATAAAAATGAAAGCAAGCAGCACACTGAATGTATCCAGCCATTCTATATTGCTCACAAATTCCCCTGTATTAACATCTCATCTACAGTGCAATGATCTACAATTTTACAGCTTTCCAGCAGCAAAATAAGGCACTATTTGGAACATTCTGTAGAGTTATTTCACATCAAAATAATGGTACATTTGCAAATGGTTTTTCAATCTCTGGGTAAGTTTTATCCATCTGCCCCCAAAACCAATCTGTCTTCAATTTTTTTTTAGATGATCCTCACCTATACAGCAGTATAGCTCCAGTCTTCTACTTGCAAAATGAGCCTGTGATGAGGTACAAAGTTACAGAGGTACAAAGGAGATTTCAACACCATGGTTTATGTGAAGAATAGGGAGGGAAAAAAAACCCCATTACTTCTCATATTAAGCTTTTTTTCTCTTTCTCTTAAAATATCCCCTGATGTGCCTCAGGAGTTGCAGGGAGAGACTCGGGATGCACAAGCATGGGCTGTACAACTCAATTACCAAGATCTGAAGGAAACTCGTGTCCTCAGACAGCACCTCTGAGGTTTCACC
Organism: Parus major; assembly: GCF_001522545.3. Taxonomy (NCBI): domain Eukaryota; kingdom Metazoa; phylum Chordata; class Aves; order Passeriformes; family Paridae; genus Parus; species Parus major. Next base: position 146,272,723 of record NC_031769.1, read on the forward strand.
ATGAACACTGCCTGATCTAATTAGGAAACACTCAGCATCTTCGTGGCAATTACTAAAGAAAATAATTACGACATGATATGACCACTGTCTTCTTTCAGCTGGAAAAGCAGCATAAAATGACAGGAAATGGAAGTTGGACAGGAATTAATAAAACAGCCTTGAGCAAGACAGCAGAGAAGAGATGATTCCATGAGAAGGTACAGGGTTTTTTTACTGGAAAACGAGGAAAAAGTAGCACATTGCATGCTGAGGACCAACAGAAAAAGAGTCCATTTAGTCATAAATGAGCCACAGACTCAGCATAACAAAACAGGCTATGTTTGCAGACAGCTGCCTATCACAGCTTATTAAAAGAGAAGAGCCTTTATGGTGACAGAGTTCAGTTCATGGCTGTCCTACTGTCACATGCTTGCCCTCAAGATATACCAGGTGACAATGCACTGACAATCCCACACCTATTAGTGGCAGGAATTAAATCTCTTCCAACACAGAAACCAACCTGAATCATTGACTATACTCTGAAGTCCCCACAGGAGTTAATCTGGTGGTTACAACAGGAAACTGGAAAGCAAGATGCTCTTAAGTGCAGCCCCAACCTTAATTACTGACCTGCAGGAATTTTATCACATCAGCTTAACTGCCCTGCCTCAGTTTACTGAGGAGTACAGTGTTAACAGGTGGCTCTGGAGTAATCAAAATACGGCAGACACTTTCCAAAACAATGCAGGTGAGCTGCGCAGCGCTCACACAACGCAGAGGTGCGAGTCTTAATTAATGTTTATAAAGTGCCTGAAGAACCTGAGAGAGCTGGTGCCGAGGGAATACAAAGTATCATTACACTTATTTTGCAAAGAGGCATGAATATGTGATTATAATTTTATTACCCACGCAGATTTATAAGGAGGGTTTGAGCACAAAAGAAATTAAACTTTTTGACACTTTCTCTGCAGCGCAGGTTCATTATCAGAGCCGTGTATCAAATATAAAATGTAAATTTAACAACTCATTCTTAAGATAAACTGTGAAATCATACCCAAACCCTCACTATCTTCAAGCAATGTATAAGCAAAACACCGTGTGACAAGAGTGTTTTAAAAGTCAGGATTGCTATGTGGTTACAGCATGACACAATCTCAGTACTTTCATAGCATTCATTTACTGTAGCAGCTGTATTTTCCCCTATATTTTGATTATCTTGACATTTTCTAATAATGAGAGTTATAAAATTTAAAATTATATGGCAGGCTTGATAGGCTGCAGATACACCGCCTCAAGAGAAGTTACTTTTTTTATTAAATGTTAAATTGCTTTTCTACAGAAGGAGAGTTGTATTTTGGTTAATTTTTGCTTTTTGAATTCTACCACAAATTTCTTCTGATAATACAGTGGTCTGAGTGACAGCAGAGAGATTTTTCTTTTCAATAATCCTTGTTAAATATTGACCAAAGATGCCAGTTCTGTCTTTCACCATTGAGATGAATTCATTTTGGCACAGTAACAGCAGAGGTTTTTTTTTTAGTATGGTTCCTAGTATGACTCAAAAGTTTCTAATCTGATCTTAGAATTTGCACAGATTTCTTTTTCCTCAGCAGCTCTATAATTTCCAGGCATTTCAGGTCTGAAATTTGGCTGAGGAGGTACAGCTGCTTTCATGTAAAGCACGATTATTTTCCTTCTCAATCCAAATTCCTATAAATAATAATCTCTGTAAAATACTGTCCTCTGTATCAAGAATTTTTATTCAGATGCCCTCTATGTTCCCTGTCCTGAGCAGTCCCATTTCCAGTACCAGGTTTCCCTCCCAAGCTCCATGTCCTGCCCAGTCTCAAACAGCTGTAAACCAACTTAGAGGCAACTCTACAACTTCTTTGCTTTCACACAGATTGTGTGAAACTGAAAACAATCCTTTAGCATGACCAGACTACCTATCTCCTACCTCTGTTCCTTTTCAGTAATTATTTGGGAAATAATAATGGTCTATCACATGGTTTCAGTTAAGGATTTAAACTTTAACTTTTGAAGAGAGAATACTATCAAGCCTCACTTCTTTACAGGTACCGTTTGAAATATTCTCTTTTTTTTTTTCATATTTATTTTACTGCTTAATAAATAGACATAAAGGATAAAAAAAAAAATAAAAAAAAAAAAATAAAAATAATATTACTTCATATCTGGGAAAAAAACATCCCAATGTGGGATTGCACTCCTCTGTCCTGAATCTTCAGCTTGCACCTTGGACAACAGTGTAAGAGGCTTCTGTGTTTTGACAGATGCTATGTAAAGATGAAAACATATTCCAAGGCAGAAGTATTTGTAGGTTTTCAAACTATAAATGAGTTTTGGCTTTGAATGCCTCTAACATCACAGGAAAGAATGTGACCACTATTAGCCCTAGAAGCATGACCTGAATTTGGATTTAAAGCTCAGCTCTCAAAAGGAAGTGTTTGTGTACAAAGAAGTCTTATTCTCTCTGCTAAAACAGCAAATAAAGTAGGTGCAGATGTCAGGTGGATAAAAAGGACTGAGATCTTCAACCATTTTTCAGAAGACAGCTCTTAGCAAATCTGCACTGAATACCAACAGAGTGCTTAAACTGAGATTTACACACTGAGTTCAATGCTGAGAATCACCCCAACCCAAACATCTGAAATATTATTCCTTAGTCATCTTTTTCAAGAGATCAGAGGTTTAGACAGGTTGACCTAGAGCCCCTCCAGAAAGTCAGTGTACTGAGAAGTCTATTACTTTTACTCATCTGTATCTCTCCCCATGGATCATCTCAGAAAAAGAGGTCACAATGCAAAGTCTCCCTTGTTTGCAGAACTCATTCTTCCTGCATATTTACAGTGACCAAGCTCTTTGTTTAGACACAGCTTCACTCAAAATACAGCTATCTCAGAAGGCAAACAGCAAGGCAGAAAGGGAAAACAGATTATCAGTGCTGTCTCTGCAGCAGAGCTGAATGAATTCCCTAAAATACTTAACCCATGAATAGAAATTCTGATGGAAACATCATTACCCAAGACCTTCAGAGAGACCAACATGTGATGACCAAGTGGTTACAGACACAAGGAGCTCAAAGTTAGATTGCCTTTGAAGTAATCAGATCACATCATTCTGTACTGTAATAAAAATACAATGCCTTGGAGAAATAAAGGAAGAAAAGGATTATTTTTCATTCTTTTTTGGTAGATCCTGTGGTGTCCTAGTAACGGAACCACATCCCTTAAACTAACTGTAAAGCTTATGGTGCTGAAGCCTCTCAAAGCCACTGCAACTACACATGTTTTATAGCATTGCAGAAATAACCTCATTTTACATTCTGTAAAGGAGAGGAAGGTGGTTTAGAAATACATCCATTTATGTACTCTTTCTATTCTTGGCAATTTAAAAAGATCTACACAGTCAAAAGAGGATGGTGGGTAATAGAAGAAATATCCTCTTCTACATATGAACAACCAGCCACATAAAGCATAAAAATGTGGAGTGGGCACCAACTCCTGTTTATTTGGATTCTTAGGTCTTAATATTCCAGCTGCAATGCTTCATGCTGACTTTGGATATACATAGATGTGTCCTTGCCTAAATTTTAAAAGAAGCCTTCAAAATACTCTGCTGTGTAATAGCAGCAAGATATGTACATTTCATAGCTTGGACCTCCAATCAGACTGAAAAAGCTTTAGGATCATTAGCCCTACCTGATAATGAGAAACAGGTACAGAGAGAGGAAACAATTTGGTTACAGTTGCAAAACCACCAAATCCATTGGTGGGAATAGGACCCCCCAACTCCTCAGCCCCGTCCACTCTGATGCTGCCTCTAACAAGAAATTAATTTTCAACACACATAAGAAATAATTGCTCCAAACTTCACAAAAGCATAGAAAAAGCTAGGAAAAAAATAATTTAATTCCATTTTCTGCAGAAGAATGTTACCTTTTGAGTTTTTTTTTTTATTTAATTTATAGTTTATACCGTTTTAAATTGTAGTTTATTCCCTTTTAGCATAGCAACCAACAGACTCATCACTCCTTTGAAGTCACTTTCTTTTTCCCACACTGGCATTACCTACATTGACAGCTCTTCTCTCCCCTTCAAGAGGGAAGGGTGAGCTGTAGTAGAGCTGTCTGGCATAGATTTAGGATATTATTTTCTATGTCTTGTAAATGCTATAGCTGTCTCTTATACACATCTAGAGCTGTCTGGCATAGATTTAGGATATTATTTTCTATGTCTTGTAAATGCTATAGTGTATCTGCTTTCACAGCTAACTTTCAAAGCAACAGAATGACAAATAATAATGGATTTTCTAGGAATCATCAAAGTAGAGACAAGGAAATACAGCCCTGCACAAAGCAGACATAATGAAATGAAGCTGACAGGAAGAAAAGGAGAAAGAAGTGAAATTTTGATGCCAAGGTGAAGAGAAATAACGGAGAGGGTGCGAGAGTGGAGACCCTGAAATGATCTTCCAAAGAGGCAGGTTCCAGAGGGAAAGAGAAAGTGGTCAGTCTCTGTCAGTAACACAGTAATGGGACAATGAAAAGTAAGCAAGGTAAAAAGGAAAACTTGCTGGTCTTCACATCAACCTTGGCCAGATGTTGCAGCTGGAGATCCCAGAGGTAGGAGAGAGGCTGTGGTGATGAGCCCCCGTTCACATTTGAGGCATTTGCACTCTGTGCAAGAACAGGGAACAGACCAGGCCTTCACTGGGTGAGTGGCTGTAGCTTTGCTGCAGACTGGCACCTGCCAAAACCCAGCACACAATTTCTTATCACCCCATCACTGGTGATCCTGCACCCCAGAGGCACATCCTGCACCTCCTCCCCACAACAGCAGGAAAGAACTGATCCTGTTTGACTGCAAGGCAGCTCTGCAGGGCTTGGCCAACACTTGTGTTTATTACAGCTGTTCTGCTCAGGTCTCTGGCCACCTCATCTACCACCCAACATGCTTCTGACTGACTGCTGGTAACTTGGATGAATTTTCAAACTTTTCTTTCCACAGCTGCCTTCAGTCCAAAAAATGCTTTTTTTCAGTTAGCCAAGTTTACCATGACACTGACTTTCCCTTTGCTACCATTTCTGATTTAACCAAACAGCTTATTTTTCTGTGTTCTTCGAATGGTCCTTAAAACATTCCCACAGGTGTTAAACCTATCTATCCTAAAATACGTTTAATTGAATACAGTGTATGAATGACTGGAATTGAGCACTTAGAAAATGACCTACATTGAATACAATTTGCTACTGAAATACATGAATTTATTTCTCATTTTAAGCTGCTCTTTTCAGAAGAGATGTTAAAGATCTTTTCAAAATATTGGCTTAAGAATAAAACCAGCTATTTTCTGACTATGAGCCTGTGAAGTCTTTTCCTTTGTTCAGTTTGAGCTGAAATCCAGATATTTACCATTCAGCATCTGCTTGGTCATTCTCTTCTTATTTTCCTTCCTCCACCTGCAAGGGCATCACATTCATCTCCACCAACTGTACCAAAATGCTGTGGCCTATTCTGTGTCTGGAAGATTTCCAATACTTTCAGAAAGCAGATTGCAGTGTACCAGTAATTGCAGTTAAAAACAGTACATAGCTCCACTAGCTGTTATTTATTCATTTGACATTCTTAAACATACACTTGGAATGCCAACAGAGTTTCAACAAAGCTTCAGTGAAGTCTACACCTGCACTTAGTTTTTCATCCCTGTAATTTGCAGGTTGGCCTTGTGGTTTCTTTTATTGAAAATAATTAAGTGATTCAAGGTAGATTATTTCACTCGTGAAAATTTACGTTTTGCTCTAAGGAAACACGCCCTGGAAAAGTTGTGCTCCAAATCCTTCCCAATTGTTGTCTCTTCATGGAAACTCCAAGCACATCCTCAGAAATCAAGTACCTTGTTCCTCATGGCTATTCTTCTTCACTGATGTAAAGGAAAAGAAGGAATGTGTTTTTTCACAGAGCTGTGGAGTCACTGAGACTTGCACTGGTCTCTGACCTCTGAGCATCATCCAGTCCATCCAGTGCTCAAAGCTGGGCCAGCCAGAGCAGTTTGCTCAGGTTTGAGTAACTGCAAGGATGGAAAGTCCACAACCTCTCTGGGCAGCCAGTGCCAGCTTTCAGACACCCTCATTTTAAAAAACGTTTCTTATGTTTAAATGGCATTTCCTGAATTTCAATGTGTGCCCATCACCTCTTGTCCTTTCACTGGATACCACTGAGAACCTGGCTCTGTCTCTGCATCCTCCCATCAGATATTTATGCACATGAATCAAACCCCCTTCTCTGGGGTGTCTTCTTCCCGCTGTCTAAAGAAGGCTTCATCTCCTCCTTCCTTCACTGTCAGTCTGTGGTAAATGCTCCCCACCGCACCAGCTGCATTGCTCTGCTCTCTGAGAGTGACCCAGCACCATCCATCTCAAGGCAGAGTTCCATCAATTCTCCCTCCACTCTCATACAAAGTGCAAACCCTGCTGTGGGTCCTCACTGCCCTCCCCTGTCATTCCTGTTCCCACTTGGCCATGCATATCCTGTCTCTCTGTAGCCACCTTTGAGTGCCAAAGAAGGTACCATCATCATGGAAGCCAGATCCTCTCTGCTGACAACAGCTGGTGACCTACAGAATCTGCCCACTCCTTCTCTGGTCCTCTCCATTAAAGTAGAAAACAGAAGACAAAAATCTGGGCTGCATATGCTCAACCACAGCCTGTGAAACCATCTGGAAATACCTGCTATGCTCCAGGTTTCCTTGACTGGATCTCTGGTGCCCACTTGGAGGTGGACAATTGTCTAGTGGCTGGGCAGGCCTCAGCAGCCAGTCTACAACACCCTAGAACTGAGCCCCTGGTCAGCAGAAAACACCCCAAGACTGGTCAGACTGAGAGATGGGGGTTAAAATCCCCATGAAGGGAGTCACCTGCTGCTACCAGCCACCCTTCTCTGGCTCAGATGCTTCACTGGACAGAGCTCTGAGCCCCTCATCACACCCAGAGACTCCTCTGGAGCTGCAGAGCCGCAGGTGGAGCAGGAGCCTTCCTCCAGAGGCCAGAAGTCACACTGAGTTTGCCACCATGGAAACCTTCTTTTCCCACTGATTAGCACAGACTCCCAGCACATCCCTCAGTACAGCTGGAAGCTCAGAGTTTTTGTATCTTCAGGATCTTGGAGAAGAACCAGTCACTCTCTCTCTCTCTCTGCACTTCTGAACCAGCTGCTGCATCTGGGAGCTGTGCTTTAAGGCCAGCAACTAAACAAGCTCCATGGCACCTGCTGAAAGGGTGCTTGATTTTCCCCAACCAGGAGTCAGCTGGAAAAAAGAAACTCAAACCACACTCTGATCATGAATGGCTGGAAGCAGGTATTAAAGGCTGCTGGAAGTTATCCTTTCCCAACCAAAGCCAGAACCATGAAAATCCTTGAAGAGTTCCCAGGACACCTCTGACAGCCCTAGAGATTCCTGGGAGACCTCAAAGGAAAGCCCAGAAACATCTGTTGGCTGTGAGCTGCACTCACCTCCTGAATTTACTGTTGAAAGCATCCTTTTTTTTGGAAACAGGGGGAAGAATACAACTTCACGGATAAAAAATACAAAAGCCATCAAGTGGAACCTTCTTAGCTTGCAGTGGAATATAGCTGCTAAATCCTATCCCATCGCTGGCCCAGACAGTGAAAATTGACATTTAATCAGAAGCACTGCAAATTTCTACACTGCTTTGACACTATCCATTTTTCTTGGTGCCTTTATTTTCCTGTGCAACCAACAGCTGTTACAAATCTCCGTGTCAAAAATAAAATGGAAATACTTTAATGATTTTTTAAAAGTGATGGGGGGAACAGCGAAACAATTAAGTTTGCAATGTTGCAATTATTTAAAACCCATATACCGAAACTCAAACTTCCAAACATTAAAGGGCCACTATGGTAGATCAATGAGGCATTACATAAACTCTGCAAATGAGGTGCTGATTTGAAACTGCACTAGAGAGAAGAGTATCTGAACTTCCCATGGAGCAGACAATGTTGGCAGATGACTGATTTCTGTTCTGTAATGCTGACACCACTTGTCCAGAAAGAAAGCATTTGTAGTTGTTCTTGTAGCAGTGTTTGTTACTCTGCTAGGACTACAGGAAAAAGTAGAGATCAATGCATTGCAGTGCTCTATTTATTCATTTTTGCAGTAAGTGAATATCTCATTCTCATCCTTCTGCCCTTCACATTTATAAAAGAAAAACTAATTCCAAAGGTATTGGTTACCTACAAGCTCTTTTTCTTATGGTTGCTTGACTCAACATCAGCTTCTTTTGTGAAGAGGAGGCCAAGGGGGACTATAATTTCAGCCTACCACTGTTCCAAGGGGAGTTGTAAAGATGATGGAGACAAGTGCTTCTCAGTCATGGCAGAAGACCACAGTGTGGAGGTTCAGACTGGATATCAGGAAATGATTCTTCACTTGCAGAGTAGTGAAGTGCTGGAAATGGTCATTAAGGGACCAAATCTCTGCTCCTAGGTCAAATCTCCAGCCTTAGAGGTATCTGAGACTCGTTACAGGCAAAGCTGATGTGATACACTTTGGACTGCAGGACTTCCAGCAGCCCCTTCCAGGGGACATTTTCACCTTTTATGACATGGGCTTTGTCATGCCTGCAAAAATTTTTTCCCAAACTTCAACCTGCTCATTAGTGCCTTTCCCTCATTCCCTCAAGTGTCTCCTCTACTCCAGATTTCACAAATTTGTAGGAGTTTCATTGTCACTGAACTCTCTACCTCTCTATCAAATTGTATAAAAAATTGGTAAACAAATTCAAAAGACATTTGGGGAGACTGAAGGAGAAAGGAAAATCAGAAATACAAACACACTTTCTCTTTTTTTCCAGATGGAACGATCAAACATTTAGTTTTTGTTTTGCTCCCACAAAAATGGTTCCAGGGGCGAGTGCCTGTGATAATTCCTGTCCATTTCAGGATGTCCAGGACACAGATGTATGAAGGCACAGAGCCACCATTCATCTTCCCAACACATGCACAGAACACTCACTTTTCTGAGACCTATGGTGCCAACTTGCCAGACAGGATCCCAGACAGACCAGACAACTGCTCTGACCTGCTATTGTAATTCCTATGTTCTGGCTCCCATGTAACATTTATTTCCATGACCCAATTTGCAAATCCAGATGAGGATATAGGGCAGGACAGAGCAGATGGAACAGCATGTTATGACCTCCTGGTGTTATTTCTCCTCAGGTAATGACTGAGTGGAGAAAAAAGTTACAATGTCAGGCTCTCCAAAATGCTAAAGCTGAGATCAAAGTTAGCAAATAAAAATGTCAAGTGAAAGATGTTTCTGTGCATCACAAATAGCAGCACTGTCAGGCAGTGAGTCCAGTGGGACAGATCTAGCTGCCCATGTTGGGAAGTTGTTGAGGACAGAAGCTGGAACACTCAATGCTTCATATATTTAACTGGTCATTTCCACACCAAATGATTAACACAATGTGCACCCACACAGTGCATGAACGATGCCTGAAATACCAGTCATTACCTCAAGTGGTTGAGAAAAGAGAATTTTGGCTTGCTTGGAAGAGATTAGCTGTCCATTATACACTCACAGGCAGAGCTGCTGGCCCAATTGCAATGGGAAGGAAGACAGACAGGATTCCAGTAAGTCTTTTGAGCTCTGACTCCATCATAAAATGTCTTTTATTTACCACCACCTTTTAGCAAGACCTCCTCAAACCTTCCGTGTAAAATAAATACCAAAAGTCCTTTGGGTTTCTCAATAGTAACCTCCATCTTGAAAACAACCCTAAATGAGAGAGAGCTGTTTGATCTTTCTTTTATTTCATTATTTGACAGGCTGGCTTCTGCCTGGCAAGTGAGAGCAGCAGGACTGTGAATGCCATTCATTAATTTCCTCTTTTGGAAAGAAGTTCAGGCCAATTTCTGAGTGATGGTCAAGGCTTGCATGGACACCCTCTGTCCACAGGCACACCCCAGAGGCAGATCTCTACTGTCACAAATTCCCCACCTACAGCTGAACATGTCCAGAGCTTTCTGACCCACCTTAATCCTTCCATTTACAGAGGGGAAAATCAGAAGTTTTGTTATGCTGAACCATTCAAAACCAAGCAGACCTTTTTGTGCCCATCTGAGCCAATGTGGTTTTGAGGTACTGACAGCATTCATCTGCTTCACATCAGGGTCCCACTACAAAAAAATATCTGATGAGGTTTCCCCCTGGATTTGGGACTCTGTATTGTGCATCACATTCCCATTTTTGGGATTTTTTTTGGTGGGATTGCTATTTTTATTATACTATTTTACTTAATTTCAGTTATTAAACTGCTTTTATCTCAACCCATCGATCTTACCTTTCCCTATTCTCCTCCCCACCCCCCTGGGGAGTGGGGAGTGAGTGAGTGCTACACAGTTAAACTGAAACACAGATAACAACAGTACTTTGCTCATATTCTTTAAGACTCAGAGTATTAGTCAGCTAAAACCCACTGAGCCATTAGAAAACCACCCACGAACTTCCAAATTTTTTTCTTTTTTTTTTCTTTTTTTTTTTAATCAAGAGGCTAAAATCATCTTTGTCAGAGATATGCAAAAGGATTGTGTAATGCACGTTTTATTCTGGTTTTCTTAGCTTTTCCTACGCTTCTGAGCTCAAGCATCCCCATTTTCTCTATCCTTTGTATCCTATTTGCACAAGTTTTTTTATTCACCCGTGAAATTCATTAGACATTATTGAACACAACTCTAAGCACAACACACCAACTAAAGAATGGGGAAATAACCCAAACAAGGATGAGTGAGCATAATGATCCACATGGGACAATTAAAACGTGTCTGTGATTATTATTAGTGCTAAAATTTTACAGCGTGACAATGAGTTAAAACCAACATATGACTAAAAAAAGCAAAGCAATGCAAAACCACCTTGACAACAAGCAACCATATCAAAAAGATAAAGAGCAACAGTGAATAAGTGAATTCTGCTAAATATGTTCATTGGCTTCACCATTATCAGCTAAACAAAATCCTGTTTGCAATACAAGGCCTTTTTTTCTGCAGTTCATTTCACTTCTGCTTTATGGTTCCTGACTGAACACTTAGGATTTTCCCATTGTGCATGACTCAATCCTTGCCCAAAAATATGCATGGGCACAGGGGAAAGCACCATTACTTCCTATTTTCTCCTTATGTTTTTTTCTCCTAAATTTTACCTTGAAGTTAATCAGATTTTCATGTTCCTTTACAACTATTAAATTAGGAAATCAGAGCCAAGCAATGTGCACACTTCCATCCTTTTGGGTCTCCAGCTGTTTCAACAACCTTCTTTTGTTACACTGCACAAGAACTTCCCTCCATTCCTAAATTCACGGCTTTATTCAGAATAATCTGCTCCCAGTAGCTAATTTAGGTGTCACGACTGCTCTTCTGCACTGACAGCACAGCCAGCCTGGTCTGGCAGTGCTGGATTGTAGGTGGCCTGAATCACTGATCACTTTCCCAAATTCAGATGCTAAAGATAGGCTCCTGTAGAAAAACAGTCTGAATATGGCCCCAGATCTCTGCCAGTTTTTCTCCCATGATTTGTGTTTGCCCAGCCCTGAACCTGTCAACATCTCACCAAGGATGCTCCAAGAAACACTCACCACTCCAGTGTCTCCTTCCTGGAACTTGCACCATAACCATGTCTCTGCTTTACAGTGTCTACCCCTCCTTCTTAATGCTTCCCTTGATTTAAATTACGCAATCCCTATTTGTAAATAACTTGTAAATCCTGTTTTTATTCTATTTAATACAATTTACAGACTATTTCTTAGAATGGGTTTGGTGCTGCACAGAGCATTACTGACCATGGAATCCAAATGCCCTCCAACAGGACAGAAATGCTCTCTCATTCAAGCCATCCCTTCTATTTGCCTAAGACTCTTTTTTTCTCTTTAGTCTCTCTTCAGAATTTCCTGATTTAGTTGAGTTGACTATTAATTCATCTACCTTCTATTTGCCAGGCTTCCTTGCAGTCAAAGCAAACACAGTCAGGTGACTGACATGAAATTTGGTCTGAAATACAAATGGCTCTGAGAATTTTAGTACTTGATTCTGCCAGCCTTCATTCTAAGAAGAAATCCTGATTTATAAAAAAAGGTCACCTTTGAATGAGCAGCAGCAGTGTTGATAAAAATCTGCAAGACTGAGCCTTATAAATGCAATTTTTTGCAGGTTATTTAGAGAGAACAAAACAAGCAGACGATCAGATTTAGACATCTGTTTTAAAGACAACTCTGCAAATTGTCTGCAGACCAAAATAGATTATTAGCAGGAAATGGAGTTTTCTTAATATTGAATTTGATCCTGCCCTACTGAAAATCAATGGAATTTTGTCGCAGACTTTCATATGAAAGGGACTTAACAAGCAACATACACAAAAGCAGAGTTACAGGAACTGTCAAGGAGAAAGCTCAGGATAAACCTTAAATTTCAATAAAAAAGTGTTCCTGCTTGAGAATGAAAGAGAAACAAGGGAAGAGATAAATGTCTGATTTAAGTGGAATTGCTGAATGCAGTAGTGGAACCATTCAGCTTTCTACATAATCCATGCAGTATAAAAACTGAGGGAAAGCAAAGAAAATCCAAAAGACTTAGGTCCACAAGGGTGTGGTCCCATGCAGAAGTGTTCACATGGAAAACACTGGTGCTTCCCTTAGAGATGTTATTTTCATTTTTGTATCTTCAAACAAAACTATCAGAATATTTTACCCACATCCATTAAGACTCGGAATCCTTCTGGGACACACATCCTTATTACACCCATTTTTGCAGACTACAATGACACAGAGTTTGACTCATTAAAGGCCAGAAAATGAGTCAGCAAAGAAAAAGAACCCCAAAGCCCCAATCATCCATTGTCTGTGATAACCACTGAATAACCTCTCTCTTCGTCACTACTCAGCCTTGGGAATAAAAATCACTTATCTGAGAAATAGAACTATTCCTTATTTGATGTTTGCCTTTTTTGTATGTTTGTTTTCCACTATGATTGCCTCCCAACATTTCCCAGCCTTGCATACAGACTGATGCACTTAATTTTGACAGATACAAAATCCCTCTTAAATCTGCTGCAGTGTTTATACTGGGATGCATAAAAATGACTTTGTGAAACAGAATCTCGGAATAGAAAACGAGATTAAAAATATTTTGCACATAAAGATTTCTCTAAGCTATGAGAGAAAGAGTAGAATATTACAAACCTTATTCTCTTTCTCCAGATTGCCTACAGGGGCCCCTACAGCAGAACTATTATCTTTAATCTTATTTTCTCTTTTCAGCATGTATTTTATTTTCTTCTCTCTGCTAACAATACCCTGGCCTCTTATTAGCTCCTGAGTTTACCTCCTAAAAAGATATTCTAGGATAAGCCTTGTCAGTATTAGATTTGCAAAGGTTTAGAAACAGCCTGGGTTCTCTCTGTGCTAACAAACACTTAGTGATAAATGCCTTCTCAAGAAGTGTATTGCAGAAGTGATTTGGTCAGTCTATGAGCTTGTTTGCTTTACAAGCATGAACTTCCCTGGCCTGCCAGTATTACTGCAAAATAGAATCATTTTCCTAAATGGTTTCATTAAAGGGACATTGTGAGGCTGAATAGGAGCTATTGAATGAGAATGGACAGAGTGAATTTTTAGTCATGCCAAACCAGTCTGTGGCATCAGTCACAGAGGTTTCACTGAAAAAAAAAAAAAAAAAAGAAAAAAAAGAAAAAGTCTCTATTGCTTTATTTGGATTTGAACTCATTTGCAATGATTCTGAAAGATTCACTGCCACTGTGGCTACAGAGCCCCCATCAGCCACCATCGAGCCAATCTGTCAGAAGAACCCAGGATGAGTTATTGTCTGACAATGCCAAGACTTTCATTTGCCGTGGAAAATCATAATCTTCCCTTTGCTTCAAACAATTCCTGTTGAATTCCCCCACCCCAACTTATTCATCCCATACAAAGCTATGATGGGAATATCAAGAAGGAAGAGCAAGCCACACAGAGTAACCACAGCCTCTCCTCAAAGGGGTGTCACACTTAGCAGCAACAAATTCTGCATTTTAATGAAAACCAGGAAGATGAGGGCCAGGAGAGCATCATGTGAGACAGCTGTTGCTATTTTTAATGTACAGCGATGCTGGAGCACAGACTGTGCCTCCCATACTTCAGGATTTTTCAACTTTCTCTGGAAGATGGGAGGATGGGATATCCTGAAGGAACTCCACCTACACAGTAATTTAGCATGGCCCATGGGCATAGGCACCAGGTTTTTTTCTTGCTTCTTTTTCTGCCTGAAGCCCACATTTGAATTTCTGGAAGACTGAAACATATATCCCTAATGTCTTCATGCTGGTAATATTGTAGTTGAGTGACACTTAGTGGGCTGTGACAAAAACAGTTGATGATTTGTTGTTCATTTCTACTGAATCTTTGTGTGCACTTCCACATAGGAGGGTTCTTTGGTCAGGTACAATACACATTTTCCTCAGACCTGTCCCATAAAACAAGTGCCATTGCAAAGCTTTCCACATAAAAGCCACATAAACTAATCCAACCATTCCCATCAATAGGATTCATCTCCTCAAACTGCAGCCATGCAAAAGCAAGATCCTCTCCAAGTTCATGGAGATAAACACACTTCCTAATGTATTTCCACTCCATCTATCCTGGGCAGCTCTTGTAGGATGGGAAGAATTGGCCTGGGACTTTGCATCTCACTCCACTGATAGTGGGCAGAGCCTGGACTTTCAGGCATTTCAAATTCAAGGAGATTAGTATCTATACCTATGGTCCACAAGTGAGCTAATTATATACAAACTCCTACAATCACAGCCTTAACAGTAATTCAGTGGGCTGCCTTTTTATTGTTATCAATATTTCAAAGGCACATTTCTAATGCCAAATCCATTTTCAGATAGCATGGGCATAAGAACAGTTGAGAAATATGTAGGTGTCACAAGTGTAGATGGGGTTTCTGTAATTCATCTTGTTTCATATCCACTGTAAAGATACATATCAGTGCATGCAATACTCTTGGAATTTGTTTATCTTGCTGCTGATTCATGGTTTATTGGTCATTAAAGGGAAATCAATGACATGAAGTTATATTTCTGTGTAAGTAGCAAGCAGTGCCAAAATATAATGAGGACAAGGAGATAGAAACTTTCAATGGCCGAGGGAAAACACATGGTTTAGCAAATGCGAGGTGTTATGTACAGCCTCCTTTAAAAATGAAAGGAAGAAGAGAAAGAAACTAGAAAAGAGAAGGAAAGAAAAAAGGCTGCCTTTTTTCCCTGAACTCTCAGCCACCTTTCCTTCCAGCTTGCTGCATTACAGATCCCACATGCATCTCTGTCAAGACAGCCTATGTGGGCTCACTGTAAGCTACTGTCATCCAAGCTGGGGCTTGAAACAAAACTGAGAGACCAATAAATCATGCTACAAAAGAGAAACTCAAAAACCACATAGTGGGCTATTTTCTTCTTTCTTTTTTTTTTTTTGTTTTTTGAGGGTTTTTTTCTTTTTTTGTGGTTTTTGTGGTTTTTTGGGGTTTGGGTTTGTTTTGGTGTTATGTGATGCATCTTACAAAGGCATTTGGCAGATCAACAAAGCTCATGCACAAAGACAATTAATCCTTATCATCCTTAGTGTGACCTGTGCTAGCCAACTAAATCCAAGATCATTTTCTTTGTGAAATGGGATTGGATCAAAACCCTGATATCAGAAAGTGACTGAACTTCCCAGAAGTTCACCAGAGTGAATTTTCTTGATATTAGGAATTCCAGAATGTGACCTCAAATATCTATTGATGGAATCTATTCATTCCATAGATTGATTGAGCCTTCAAGTAGTGTGGGATGGCTTTTTGCAAACTTAATTCTGGTGTTACCTCCAATAATAATGTATTTGTGCAACAGCTGTACATCTGTGTAGTTAATGAATTAACAGAGCTGAATCAAGCCAGTCATTCACTGTGTCTGCTTGTCTAGATACTGAATTTGATAATAGACTGTGCTCTTAGCAACAGGATGAGTATTTCAGGATGGATATATTATGGGGAAAAAACGCCCTAAATGAGATGACTACTGACTACAGCACCGTCAGAGGTGGAAGAAAGACTGATCCTTGGAGAGGGCTTTAACTGAGCTAAGCAGGAAGCTTTAGCCATGCAAAGGGTATATTCATAAAGTATAAAATAAAAACAAATTGGCATATCCTACCCAGTGTTTCAGTCCTGTTCTTAACAGATAATGATCAGTGCTAAAAATACATTAGAAAAAGGCAGTCTGGGTACCCAAAGGTTTCTTACTTCATAGAAAACCTTTCAGTGGAGCCTCTTTGCTGTCATGACAATCATCTCTACGGAGGATTTAAATCTCCAGCATTTTCAAGAGAACAATCTTAACCAATCTTAACAATCTTAAATTTTCTCCTCCCATGCAAATCATCACGACCATGGCAAAACCCAAGTTCCTCACAACATTCAAACCATTTTGCTGTGCTGGTTTTTTGGGGGTTAGTTTTCTGGGTTTGGTTTGGGTTGGTTGTTGGTTTTTTTTGGGGTGGTGGTTTGTTATTTTATTTCCTCTGTACCTCAAATGAGCTGCCCAAGAGGCTGTTCAGAGCAAAGTACCACACTCCTTACTCCAAGTCCTGTGCTCTCAAATTTCAGATGCAATTATTCCACTCTGACCCCTGGAAATGAGAGGAGTTGGACAGAAAAATCTCAGTGAAAATCAACTCAGAAGTGGGTGATATTTACAGGAAAACAGTAATTTGCCAAACCTGTGGTTGTGAGGCAATTTCACACATTGCTTTCCAGGATCCAGGGGCCTCTGTACCATGTTTTATGCAACTGCAGCTGAAAGCCTTTTGTGCAGTGTGAACTGCCCAATTTAGTGCAAATAAGTTAGTTTGCTTCCTATATCGATACCTGCCAATGTTTTAGCATAAAAAGAAATGAGGATATTAAGGCTATTTCTTTTTCAGACAGCGTCTGGTTGGCTATTGTGAAAATGCTGGGGCAGTTGTTCACACCCATTTTCCATTTAGCCTAAATTAGCCTTTTAAATTTAAAAATACCCTAGATTTCCCCAGTTTGTAATTTTTGGCTTTGATACTATTTCTGAACTGATGGAAACTTCAATCAAAATGTTCTTAACCTCTGACAAATTGAATATTGGGAGAGTATATTAAGCAGAACACAAAAACTAAATAGATTTTTGGAAGGGTTGTAAAAGGCAAGAAACAAACTAGAATAAAAGATAGTTGGAAGAAAGAAATAAGATTGATTTGTAAGACTGAGATCTGATTTAGGCCCAGCACTCATTGAGAAAGAGTACCTTGTGTTGTTAGAAAAAAAGAGGTAATGATTAATGTTAAAATAATAGTTTCCATTTCAATTTGTGTGGGCACAAGTAAGTTTAAAAAATGTTGTGCCTCCAGAGTGGTAAATTAGTGCATTTTGCCCACACACATCCCTTTTTTTTAAAAAAAAAAGACAAAGTCATATAAAACACAATTTCCCTTTTTCAATGCCTAGTCATCAAGCCAGGTGCAGTTTTAAGGCTCAGGATTCTCAGCCTTGTGTTCAGACCCCAGAATTAAATGACATCATCTCTTCTTTCATTTTCTTAAACCTAAATTCAAAAATACCTACTACCTCAGGGTGCCTGTTTCATATTGTCACAGATATATTGTCACAGATATAACATTTTTATAGGTTACCTGCTTTTAAATCCTCACTCTGAACACAAAAGTCTGGTAGGGGCAGGGTTACAAAATTGAGCTGACTTAGACAATAATTATTGATAATCAGAGAGTTTCCTGCTTTCAGATGGGATGGAAGAACAACAGTGACAGCCTGTGCCCTGGCACTTCACTGTCTGTCTTTCCATTTGTGATCTGAATCTGTGTGTAATGCATGTGATTTAAAGATAATGGAAAATCTGGCTCCAGAGAGAGATCACTGAAAATGTAGTGCTCATTTTTCCAAAAATATTTCAAAGAGATGAAACCCATGAGGGTGAGCCCTAAGATGTAGTGAATATTTCCATTGAGAATTTAAGTTCGAGAAGGAGGGGAAAAATGATCTAAAAAAATAAAGGTAAATTAATTCAACTTAGAAGATGCTACTGATGATTTGGAGAGGACAATAAAATTCAACAGGATTTTGATAAAAGCCCAAAAATCACTAAAATGCAATTCACTGAAGAGGAGGACAAAATAGTAATACACAAATCTTCAGTGAGAGAATGCAAATGTAAATATCTAGTTGCTAAAAAAAGAAGCATACCCAAAACCCTGGCTTGGGGACCAGCAGCTCTAGTCCAGATGGGGTAACCAGGCACAAGCAGCTTGTAAAGCAAAATACCAGAGGTTCCTCTGGGCTGTGCTGATGTTCAAAAGAGTCTGAGAGGGCATCACTCCATCCCAGGCAGCTAGATATTTACATTTGCATGTGCATTTACATGTGGAGTTTCAGCACCAACACAGCTTTGGGTTTGGCCCACACTGTGAGACTCAGCTGAGCTCATCAGGAGAGGTGGTCAGAAATTTGGTAACAGGAGAGGGAAGAGGCTTTCACTTCAGCAAGAGGGAGTGTGTTTAGTTATGCTAGAGAACAGGGAAAAGCTGTGAGGGGGAAGCCAGCTTCTACCAGAGAGGCTTTTAAACAGGATGGGAATGGAGACCTCAACAGGGCTCAAATGTCCAGTGAGAATCTGGCATTTATTACATCTTGAAAGTCTGTTTCAGGTAAGATTGTATTTAAATCTCAGCTCCCAGAGAGACATAAATTCCCACTTCTCATATAAATTTTTAATGCACTTCCATTATTAAAGCAAATTTTATTCCAAGGAGCTTTGCCTCTAAAATTAATCAAAAGATTTTTGTTGTACTCCAGATGAAGCAAACGCAGAATTCCAGGAGCCTAACACAGAAACCAGACTTCTATAAATAGACTGTGTGGAGCCTGATTTGCTGCAAGTCGAGGGGGTAGGTCACATATCACATCTCTCCAGGCTGATCAGCATCGGTCAGGAATTGCTTGAAAGGCAGCCCAAGATGGAAAGCAAATAGATTGATTCAGCACTGAGCTCAGAAACACACACTGCTATGAAATGAGAGCTGAAATGACACAAAATGCACTGATTTCTCTATACATTTGAAAACAGAGTTTGAGGTGTCTTTTTCCCCCTCTGCCTGTTTATTATTCTGCATCCAAACACTGAATATAAAATATGTTGGTTATGAATAGGTGGAAGTTATATCTCCATCCCAAACAGAAATATACACTAAAGCATCTCTCTTGGTTCTTCCCAGTTTGGGAAAATTAATTCCTGTCAACAGCAGAGGTGTTTTGCATGACCACAAACAACAGGAGCTCCAGCAGGGAACACCAAACCTAATGGGCCATGCCCATGGTCTACCCTCTGTGCCAAGGCAAAGCTCAGCAGAACACCATGGAAGGGGTTTTCTGGTTCTGGACCCAGTGTCAAGGCAGAGATGTTCAGCACAGCAGCACTCAGACATGAGCCAGTGAAGGGGTAAAGATCTAAGGGAGGCAACAGCGAGGCACAAAAAAACTGTTTGCAAATACAGAGAGGTCTTTTGCCTGCCCTCCCTAACTGTTTGTGGGGTTACACAGAGCCATGCTCACATCGTGAATTTCATGCTATGGATTTTGTTGAAAACAGGCTTAAAAATGCCATCCCAATCCTCTTTCCCAATGTCTTTTTTGGTATGTGACAAATAGTGCAGACATACCTAAATACAGAGCAAGATTCCTTTAGTGAGAAAATCTCTCTCCTTGATAGAAGGAATTTAGTAAAAAATCAATTTTCTCATTAATTATTTGTATCAACAGAAATGCTGATGCATCAAACAATTTACTTGGCTTCTTATATATCACCCTCAGGTGACAGCCTTTTGCTCAGTGCCCAGAAAAATATTTCAAAGCTTTCAAAGCTTCTGCTTTTGGGGACCTATCCCCAAGACTGCAGAGATGAAGCAGTTCCAGGCACCTGGCATTCAACCACTGAGCTGCACTTGCTGCTTTCACATCCCTTTCTTTCAACTACACACTCAAAAAGGGAAGAGTCATCTTCTAACCCACTGCTTCAGAAATGGAGAGGGGAAAAAGGAACATTCATAACCTTCGCTTGAAGGTTTGTTCCACAAAATTTCTTTTGTGAGACTGAGAGAAAATGGGAGAGTAGAAACCTCTATGGATGCCACTTTGATCTTACACTAGGAACCCATAACACCTCTGTCTGACTCCATTTTGGCTAGTCAGGACTGGCTTTCCTCAATGTAGGAGACAGTAGAAGAGTTAGGTCACATGCCTGGTTCAATTCCAGCTTCAATCCATAGTCGCTCTTGACACAAAACCAAAAAAAACTTGGCAGCATCATCTCCCAACCTTGGGTTGAGTCCCGAGCAAAATTCCAAATGAAACACAGGGTCCCAGATCTGCATGGAGCCAACCAAAGAAAATGCTGGCACCGGTGCCGGCAAGACAAGCAGCCAAGTTTTGCTGGTATGTACATGGTGCTTCTCTTTCAGCTGCCCACAAAGAATTAATATTGCTTTGTGTGCACTATTTGCCCTGTAAACTGGGATTTAAAGCCAATGAGAGGGATGTCATGGGAAGCAAAACTGGTGTCAGACCTTGTGGCAGGGTCACCATCTCCCAGGCCACCACACACAGAAGAGATTGGAGCCAGCCTGCACCGGGCAGTGCTGAAAATCCCAACAATGAGAACCAAAAGAAAAATTTCAGTAATGACTAAACAGTAGATCACATCAAAGAAAACAGCTTCATTTTAGCTCGTGAGGATGGTTGGTTGGAGGATGGATGGATGGATGGATGGATGGATGGATGGATGGATGGATGGATGGATGGATGGTTGGAGGATGGATGGATGGATAAATCACTATTCAAACTGTCTCTGCATAAGACAGAAGGTTGGTTGCTGATCTTTCTGGAACATTGCTGGTGTGATTAGGCCAAAATCACCAAAACTGTGACATCTTTGCTCACATCAAGCAGGATATTTATACAGGGGTTGAAACAGTGCTCGGAATGAGTAAGGATGCCAAATTGCCCCTTGATGCTTTCCATGATTCAGCCCTGGCTGCTCCCTGATATGCAAGGCAGGACTGGTAACCACCCAAAGTCAAAACAGCCTCTCACAGGCCTAAGTGCCATGGAATCATAGCACAGATTACACTGCACAGACACTAAATAAGTCTGTGACCAGCTTCTTCCTCAAATACACTCACTTTTTCATTAGCCTAAACTAAGCGGTGCCCACAGAATGGAGTCAGAGCTCCATGGACAAGTGCTCAGGAGGACAATGTTCTCAGTGCACTGGATTACAGACTGGGAGGAAATTTTTCATTCCCTGGAAGTGGGCAGAGAATCAATAGCTCATTTTTCATGTTATGGTTATTATGCCCAGTGCTTCACAGGCATTGTGTCATATACAGCCTCTATAGCAACGGCTCAGATTCCTCACTCCTGTTTGCTCTGTCAGTGACAATAATTGCAAAAAATCCCCAGGGCTCAGGACTGTTTAGCTCCAACTGGGAAATACAATAGTGGACCCAGTAAAAGTAAAGTAATAAAGAGAGGCCACACAAATATGAAAACAACTGCAGCATGACACCTTTCCAGTTCCATTAGAGTGATTACCCCAGTGGCAACCCAGCTCCTCAAAAAAAGCATGTGGTAAATGGTTGGGGTTTTATTGAAAGTGCCTTTCACCATTCTATGAGAACTGCTCCTGAGCACTGTAACAACATCACAACAGTTCACACACTGCTTGTAGACATCCCCTGCATTCCTTGAGCAGCAGGTGGGCTGGGAAGCTGAGGATAGCTTTGAGCATGACTCTCCCTTCCCAGGCTCACCTTCAGACCAGGGCAGGGCAACCTCATCTCTGTATTCAACCTGAATCAACCTGTGAGTACAAAACGGACGTGCCATGATTATAGAGCTGGGCGTTGAGGGGAGGGAACAAATATTGTCTGGTCAAACACACCAAGCTATGAATCCCCCAGACCACAGCACAGAACTGAACATAATTCTGGTTTTGGCAAAAGAGCCTGAGATCTGACAGCTAAGAGAAACATTAAGACAGTAACAGCAAAAATAAAAACAAGCAGGTTGCTAAATACCCCTGCCATGGGTTTGTCTTTCAGGCAAGTGAAACAGGTCATTGAGTATAAAATGGCTCCTTGGTGATAAACACTTCCAAGCCAGTTTAACAATTGTAGAACTGTTTGGGCTAGAAGGGACAATTAAAGGTTACCCAGTCCAAACCTCCTGCAATGATCAGGGACATCTTCTACTAGATCAGGTTGCTCACAGTCCCATCCAACCTGATCTTGAATTTTTCCAGGGATGGAGCATCCACCATCTCTCTTGGCAACCTGTGAAAAATTCCAAAAGCTTGTGGGCCAAGGGCTGATTCTCAAGAGTAGAGACTGGGGCTGGACCTGCAGCTCCCCCTGCACTGGGCAGGATTGAGATTACAACAATACATCATCAGTAGGTAAAACCACCCTGTCTCATAGAGATCTAGCCCCAGCTCACATCCCTATCACAGGTCAGCAATCCAATGCTTGGTGAATTCTGCTTCCCAGTGGTAGAAAGAGCCAAGATGTAAGGATCAAAAAGCAACATTGCTATGAACACTTGGCTACAGCAAGCCAGTCACCCCTGTGGTAACTTTCCTGACACCTCCTGCTTCAAACACCAAAAGGCAGAAGAATCATGAGGCCCCGCTTTCATGGGCTGTATTTGTACTGAAAAGGGACACTGAGTGAGTTCTGCCCTTGTGCTCCATGGGAGGTTTCTGTCCCCACTGAGCTCCCTCAGGACACCCACGTCAGGCTGTGACAGCTGGACCACCCCAGTCACACCCCCAGCCTGCTCTGTCCCTGCAGCAGGTCCCTCCTGGCACGTGCCAGGCTCTTGGTGCCAGGAGGAGCAGGAGGCAGCAACTCCTCTCACTTCACTGGGGAAGGGAAAAAGCAATCAGAAGGAAGAAGCATTGAAAAAAGACCCCCACTCAACTTTCCCCACGTTCCACTGATTGCCAACTTCTGTTCAGGGCTGTTTTTCATTCAGTGCAGACTTGGGGATATATAGAGGAGAATCCTTTTCAAGAGCTGACCTGCACAGACAAGGACAGGACACACTGGCACTGTTACCCCTCTACCTTCCATTCCTATCCTCTAAAAAAGTTTATTTGGCAGCTTGTGTAGCAAATAGAAGTCATTTGCTACACATTCAATTCACAACTATAAAATTCCAAACTTTCTTATCTCTGCAAATCATACATTTTCATATATATATCTAAAGATGTCACAGATGTCTATATATATATATATATATATATATATATCTTTAAGTGTAAAGAAAACAAGAATATTTTATTTTCACCCAGATATACAGTAGGAAGGCTGAAGCTAGACCTAACAAACTTTTGCAGCCTAAATGAAAGTTGCCTGGTTGTATTTACAGGAAGGTAGAAAACATTTTCATCAAATTCCTTATAGACAAGAAATGAAAAACACTGATGACTGAACAGCAGAAAAAAAATGAGAAAGCTGGTTAGACTCTCATTTTCTCCTGACTACACAAGCAAATGATCTATCAATAAAACTAAAAGATAAAAATTGATAGGATGAAGCAGCACACACAAACTCTAATTCAATTAACCTGCAGAAATCCCTGCCAAGAGTTTCAAACCAGGTCTGATTTTCATGTGTATTAATACAGTTTTCACCATATCACTCAGTAGATTTGAAATGTCAGAATAATTTATAGCACCAGAGAGCAAACTGATGGTTGCCTCTGATCAAAAACCTTCAGCAATGTTCCACCACTGTTTGCAGTATTTACAATTGCTGATCCATGTTTGTCTTCTGGTACAAATATTCAGCTTTGGCCACTGCCAGAGCAATACCAGTTTGGTATTGGAAAAGATGTTCTACTATTTGCTTGATGCAGTGTCTTTAAAAGGGCTATCTATGCATATAAATAAAAGGTATTTGATGAAGGTTTTGCAGGCTCAGGAGTGGCCAGTTTTACCAGCAGCCTGTGTGGAAGTGGTAACACTCATGTTTCACCCAGGCTGTGTTGGGCACTGTATTTCCAGGCAGCGAAAGGGGCTGGAATGCCAAATTTCATTAATTCACTTCATTCAGCAACTGCTTTAACAGGATTTAGCATGAGAAGCAGAGCATAAAGCTATCAGAAGAACACTGCACAAGTGAATTGAAATTGAAGACAAATGAGTTCCTTGTGAAATACTGCAATCACTTCTTTAAGCAATAAAGAGGTGGTTTGTTAAATAATAGACTAGAACAAGTCAAATAAAATAAAAACTGTCAAAGTACCCTTTTCAAAGTTGCTACATAATCTTCTGATTTTGCTTTCATTAGTAAACAGTAACAGATGATCAGATTCTATCATCCTCTTGTCTGGACAATATCTTAGCAGTATTTGAATACATTACAAAATGAAAGAATACCAGAAGAAGAAAATCTAATGTAATTACCACTTTCTGAAAATAGATTGTGCATAGCATTCACTTAATATAGCTCAAATAAAGTGAGAATGAAATCAAGAATGGAGAAACTGTTTCTTATTTAAGACCAGATACAAACAGCTTGTCCTAACCATCTCTTCAGCACCTACTTCCCTTCCCCGTGTGTTGGACCAAATGAGCAAAAATATTTTGTGCCAAAAGTAGCAGCAAATTACTGCCTGACCAGGAGCCCCAGCCACAGTCAGCCCAAGGATGCTCTGGCTTCACTGGCTGCAGACCTTGAGTCAGATGAATCCTCTCCCACAAACACTTTCTCCTTCACGAAAAGAGAATGAAAGGACAGAAAGTGAGAAATTTGCAGTAAATTGTGTCCCAGTGCAGAAGCAGTTCTGCCCTTGCACAATGCCTTCCCATGTGCACACAGAGAATACATTTTCCTGCAGGCAGAAGAATAAAAAATGCCCAATTTCCCTCAAAAGCTTATGATTACTGTCCCATGTCCTGTCCCTGGCTCCCACCCAGCCTCTTGTGACCCTGTCAAGGGTACAAGAAACCATCTCTGTCCCACTGAGATCTTCACCTGTGCCAACTTGTAGAACATAATTACTTTTTGAGATTTCTGTCCTGTTTCAAATACTGTTGAAATCAATCACTAACTTGAAAAATTACTGGGGACTGGCATACAGACAGCATTGCAGATAATAATTTCCTTAGGAAATAAAGCTAAAAAACAGCTTCCTGGCTGTATTGCCAGACAGAAATCCCCTTTCCTTAACCCATGTGTCTCTAGCTCTACCTACAGCAATCCTAACTTACAGCCAAGCTAAAGAAACAAGGCACAGCCTTAGTTACATCAATCATTAACACGAGAGCAGCTGATAACAAAAGTGCACAATGTCCATGGATCTGTTTATCATTTGAACTGCAAATATCCTTTGGCCTTTTTTTCAATTCTCAACCAGCAGAGAAAAAAGGCAGAGGTTTGAGGGAAGAAATACTACATTGGGACCTTTCTCACAGCCCTTTAGCCCTGATTACAGAGAATGTTTTTTCTCAACTAGTCTTTACCTGTTGGGAACAAACTGAAAGACAGAATGGAAAAAAAAAGAACCATCACCTGGGTCACCATGTCTGCTCAGGGAACTGATATTAGAGTCTGCTTTCATTTAGTTGACACTGAAAAGGTGCTCCACTCTAGCAAAATCAGCATGAGATCCAATGGCAGAGGCTAAACCTACAGGAATTAGAATGGTAAAATAAAGATGAATCATAGGGATGGCTGAATTTTAAAGTATGTGGAAAATTCAAAGCAAAATATGGTATTTGTCTGAAAATACTGTGGCCCATCAACCAGAATCCAGTGGGTCCAGTGCAGAAATGAAGAAGTTAAATCATAGCATCTGTGATATTTAGGAACAGAATGACCACAGAAATTGTCCTTCAGATCAGTCTGAAAAAAAATCTTCAGATCTGTGAAAAGGAGAGAGAGAAGAGAAGCAAGATTTCTTAAAGGAGGAAGCTACACTGGCCAAGAACTCTGGTACCAGTTTTTGGCAAAGAGATTTCAAACACAGTTTGTAATTCCAGTATTTCCTTGATGTTTCTTGAACAGGAGATGAGCAATTGCCGACCTGCTTGTGCCTCAGTGCACGATGCCCACGGCACTGTAGAGCACCCAGTGGCACAGCAGAATCCTGAAACCCTGCATTTGGGGCAGGGCTGTGCCACTGGTGGCTCACTGTGAGCTTTGTTTTCAGCACCTGTCAAGTGCCAAGGATGCCCTTGGGGGTTTTCTGTTTACTGCTTCAAGGTCTACTGCCGAAAAATATTTCAGTAAAGCGATGTTACTGTTAACTCAGGAAACTTTTTCAGGGGTTAATTGTAAATCTTCAGTACAAAAGACTGTAATTTTTCCCTAAAATAATAGGCTCACACTATAGTAGGCATCTGCTTTGGAAATGAAACACTTTACTCAAAGTGAAGGCAAATATCCTTTGAAAAGAGAACAAAAAGCTTTCCTTTTTTTGTTGTTGTTGACTACTAAATTCTTTCAATGCTTTTCTTTTGCTCTTCTACTGAAATCCAAAATTAAAACAAAATTATGTATCTCCAGTTTTATCAATGGACACCTTTGAATTCTGTTTGAAAGGCTGGTTACTTGCCACTCCCCATCTGAAAAGAATACAAAAAAATTCTGCTGCATTGATAATCTACATGTCAATTGTCAGGAATAAATTTCAGGAAAGGTTAGATGACACACAGCTTATGGGGAACCACTCTGTAGGATTGGAGGCAAGGTTACAGTAATGTCCTTTCAACAGGATAAATAACATATCCATTCACTACGAGCCAACCCTGTCATACTACCTCATTTTAATCAGCCCTTTTATGATACAATATTCATGTGGAAATTGGACTAAAAATACCCCCTGCCAAGGTGATTGAAGAAATAAAACTGAGAACTTTATTTTGCATATTTTAAGACCAGGTTTTGTCTAGAAATAATGTGGCATATTAATTGAGTTTCATGTAGGGAAGAGAGGGAATGAAAGCAAGGGGAGGGAAGGAGGAGATGGGCCAGGAGCTATCGCCTGTCCATCAATGATTAACCAACCCAGGCTAAAGCTAACAGCATCTTCTTGCACTCCTCAGAAGCAGCCATTCAGCACCTGTGATTGCATTCAAACAATAAAAATTAAAAAGCCAAATGCTGAGCTTGCAGGCTGACCACTCAGCAGCATCCACAGAAACAGAGGTGGCCAAGTCAGCCGTGGAGCTGGTCCTGGGTGTGTCAGTGGACAGACCGGGCACAAATGCTTTCCCAGAGAAGGAAAATACTGCTCGTGGGGATGTGCAAGAGGAAGAGGATTTCCTCTAGCTGTAATCCCCACCACACAGCAAAAATCAGCTGCCTAGGGAGTCATTAAGAAGGAGGATAAATTGTCTTGGTCTATTTGAAGACATTTATAAAGGAAAGGGAGAAGCACTGTCTTTGTGTATGAAAGCCACGCACAGCCACGGCATTCTGTGGTCTCAGAGCTATTCCCCCAACGGGTCTCATTCTCTGCTTGCTCAGTTTACAAATCAAAACAAGATATTTCATGTTGTTCAGCCTGCAAGCCCAGCCTGGTGCACTGAAAGATCAGGCAGTGACCTTTTCCCACAAGTATTCCATCCTCATCCCTGCGCCGAGGAGTCCAGAGACACAACCAAGCTCCGCTTGATCCTTCACTCTCATATTGGCTGTGCCACACTGACAGTAAAGAAATTTGTATCTGTCAGGTTATTAAATTGATCTAAGTGAAAAGAATCACAGGGGACTGAGGCTGTGATGAGGTAGTTCTCTCCACAGCCACATGCTGGAAACCTCCCCCTCCTTTCTCCCCAAATCCTTCAAGCAAGCACACGCAACCTCCTGTCAGTGAAACTCATCTGAGGCTCAGTGTGTTCATCTTCCACAGGCATAAGGACACATCACTATAATACAGACCAGGACCAGCTCTGGCAGTTCCATACCAGTGGTTCTATGAAGCTTTAAGCTGGTTTTTGAAAGGGCATTTTGTTAAGAATAACTGCAGCAGTACTTTTGACTTTTTGCAGCTGAACTGAAATAGATGAGAAGTCATAGTGAACCAATTAGAACAAAATTGACTATCACATTGCATACAAAAAATTACAAGACGATCCTTTTCTGCTTTTTATGTAATAATTCCACTCTACTACATTGCCATAATACTCAGCAAAGAAAATTCTCATTCAAAAAGCCCCCATCTGACATTAAGAATGGGACTTTCTCATTTCAAGTGAAAAAGAGCCTCTGTTTCCTCTAGTTATTTTCCTTTACCTTGCATAGAAAGAAATTGAGCATAACCAGAGTGGTGCTTCTGAGCATGAACTTTTACAGGGTTCCAAGGGATGTTTTCTTGGGGGTCAGCACCACAGCTGATACCATTTCCCATCTCCACAGCTGATACCATTTCCCATCTACACTTGACTGATCAGATGCAATGTGCTCTCAGCAAGTTTGCAGATAACCCCAAACTGGGAAGGAAAAGCTGTCAAGGCGCTGGAGGATTTTGCTGTTCATAGGGACATCCAGAAGCTGGAAGAATGGGCTTCCAGAAACTGCACAAGGCCAGTCCTGCATTTGGGAAGGAACAATCTCAGGACAGATGTCCAGGCAGCTAAATGCACATTGGATTTCTGCTCTGAGAAGCCCAGTCTGCAAGTCCTCTACTCAGCTGCTTCACCTGGGATACAATGTCCAGTGTTGGAATGCCCCCAGTACAAGAGAGATGTTGACAAAGTGGAATGAGCTCATGTGCCTGGGGGCTGGAGCACACAATGGATGTGGAAAAAATCAACAAACTGGGAGAGGAGGCTCAGGGGCTTCTCACCATCAATGTCCTGACAGAAAGGGGAGCTTACACAGAAGACAGGGTAAGATTTTCTTAGAGGTGCAAAGAAGGAAACGACAATGGTCAAAAGTTTTTATGAAGGAAATCTTGATCAAAGAGATGGGAAAAAAATATGCAAACCAGCAGAAATCTCCCTATCCATGGAGATTTGCTAAATGTGCTGGTGCTATCCAAGCAATATGACCTAACCTTAGAGGTTAGAGCTCCTTTTAGCAGTTGGCTTCCAGAAGGGCCTTTCAAACAAAAATTTTATATGATGCTCAATATCTAGACTTCTATTCCTGCATTTCTGGTTTTTTATGATGGCTACTGCAGGAAAAAGGCAGGCAAGGGAGTCAGGGTTCCACCACTGCTTTTCAAGAAGATAGAAGTAAGGGTACAACTTAGACTTGGCAGAACTTACCCACATCTTTAAGGACTCCAGAAACGGAGAGGCAGAAAGAAAGCCAAAACCTGCTGCTCATTAGACTTGAAGTGACCCCCTTGTTTGTTCTGGTGTTAAGAGAAAGTGCACCTTCAGCTTCCACACTGCCAGGGGATCTCAACCTGACTAAAAACTGCTGCTCTGTTGTGACTCAGTTCCCAGTTTTCCCTCTGAAGGAATGCAGAAATAAAATCCAGGGGGCAATAGCAAGCACAGAGATAATTATTATGTTCTTCACAACAGCAGCTGTGTCTCTATTTCACTGTGTCATGCTTAGATCATTTTGAAAACCAGCACCCCTGCTATGCACCCTGCTACACACGGGGAGCTCATCGTGCAGCCGCACAACTTCAGCAGCCAAACAGTGTCAGAAAAACTCCTGCTTTTCAAGTTTAAAAATTGGAGATCAAAGAACAGGGTGTTTTCTAGGTCATGGTGTCAGATTCCAGAACTCACAGTTAACAACAGGCTTTCTGAAGAACAGCACAAAGACACAAACCTGCACAGTGGTTTTATCTGGTTAGTCCAGAGAGTAATTTCACTACAGGCTGGGCTGGGGAACAACAGCTCTAACTGTGCTGAAAACTACCTATCTCATACTTTTAATTGTAAGTAATTAAGCATCTGCACATTTTGCTAAGTCAACAACCTTTTGACAAAACAGACAGATTTACTCTAAGAGCAAGAAAAAACGTTCTTGGGATAGTATCCTACTTTAGTATTTTGCTTCAATAACACTTTTATCTTAATGACCTCAACAAAGTTTTAACAAAGAATTTACACCTAGCAAAATTAATAAAAAAATTCCTGAATTTAGACTATAAGGAGTTCGATTAATTCAAGAGGAATGCAAAGTTATAGTAGAAATAGTCCCTGAGAGGGTATGGGTAAGGACTGAGCTCCAGTGATCAGGACAGTAAAAAAAGAAAAGCAGCTCTTTGAGTATCTGTGCCCTTTCTCCTGTTAATACTGACTGAAACAGTAGTTGGCTAGCAAAAGTAAAATTACCTCTTCTTTTTATTCATAATAAAAGTCACTCATATACCAGTATATCAACACTTATTTTGTTCTGGGCTTTTAAGAAGTTCCCAGGGCATTAACATGATGTATGAAATACAAAGTCTTAGAGGGATTTTTTTTTAAAATAAACAAATAAAATAAAAACCCAACAAAGCAAAATGAAACACCTACAGTTTAAGAGCCCTGTAGCATCCATTCCCAAGACTTGGAATTAAGGAAGCAGCACCTGAACTAAGAGTTTCCTGCTCTTAGTTTTTCATTTCTTTGCAAAACTTTTTGTGCTGGGATCGTGGATCATGTTTCATTTTTAAGGAAGATACATCCTTAGCAAAGAGGCATACCTAAATGTCTAAAGGTTTTGATCCAAATTTAGCAACTGGAATTGCTGTATTCTATAAAGCACAATATATACAGGCCTTCCACATGGGATCTCTAGTAAATAACTTCTAAAGAGGCAGTCTGGAAACAGCAGGAAGGAAACAAACACCGATTCTTTGTAATAACAGAGCACCCCAAGGAAAGGTATTTCTATACAGGTAGCAGAAAATTGAAAGAAAATGGAAAGCATAAAAATGAAATTGAAAGTTTCTGGTTAATCTATCAGAACTCCTTTACTAATTTTAATTCATGACTCAGAGAGAAATGTCATTGCTCTATTGACTAATCTGTTTGGAACCTCAAAACAGCTTTGGTTCTCTTATTGATTTACTTTGTTAAGTGATTAATTAGTTGGGGTATTGCATTCCTCTCTTTTCCTCATCCTTTATCATTTTATTAAGGAATCCAAGGGTGTAAAACTTCACAGAATCCCAGAATATTGCGAGTTTCAAGTGACTGCACAGGGCACCCCAATACAATCCCTCCTGAGTATCTGAGAGTTATTCAAACACTCCCTGAGCTCTGTCAGGCTTGGTGCTGTGACCACTTCCCTGGGAGCCTGTTCCAGTGCCCAACCACCCTCTAGGTGACAAACAAGAACCTTTTTCTAATAGCTAACCTAAATTCAAACAATGGAAACTCTTTGGGTTTTTTATTTGTGGAAAGGCATTTCAGATAACTCATTGCCCTAACAGCAATATCTAAGTGAACTAGAAATTTAGAAAAAAGATAATATGAACATTTTAAATTACTTCCTCTAAAACTTTGAGACTAGAACCAGACATGCAGCTCTCAAGAAATGATACTTGGTAGCACCAATAATGTCTGTAAATTGCTTGGGTGAACTGAAGCAAATAGATAAGGCCAAAAGCATGGTGCAGCTCCTTCTCCTGTGCACTATTTTCTTTCCTGTACTCATAAACAAAGAAGTGTGATAACTTTCATTTAAACTGAAGGCTTACCAACACCATGGAACAAATATTCATTACTCAGGAGAAAGGTTCTGTGAAGACAGACTAGCCACCCTCAATCTTAAAACTCTAGCTGACCCTAGTTACACACACAGACCTTGTCAGCACTCCTTTATTTCAGAGTTAGAAAGATTCATCCTCTTACTAATATGATCAGGCAGGAAAGTTTATATCAAAGCTATAAAAAAATAGCAACATTTGAAGAAAACATGTTTTTAATGTTATTTTCTATAAATTTCTATTATTGTTATTTCTATTAATTTTTCCACAAGCTAAAATGCCTTTGAAGCACAACCCAAAATTAGATGTACTAGGTACAACTTTAATCTGTAGCACTCTGGACCCCCTACAACATATTCAGAATATTAAGAAAAGCATCCTAAAAATTTAAAACAGGGAAGTTGCTAGTCATGCAGGGGGGAAACTGGCAATGCTGGGTTCAAAAGAAAGGGGGAAAGTGGGGAAGTGAAGAAAACCTGTTATTCCTAAAATGAAACTTTAGAAAGCAATTTTTTCTCTTCCTTATTTCCTGCAGAAATTGCTCTTCAAAGGCCATCTTCATGCTCCTTGGGTGACCTTTCTGCCATTACATTTCACTGTTTGCCCTGAAGGATATCTTTTTAATATCTTGTTAAATGGGGAGAGAAACGTGCAACAACACTCTGAAATGGAGGCACTTCTGCTTCAGTAAATACTTTGAGGATATATAAAGTGCAAAAAAAGGGACTCTTCTTTCCAAAGGCCAGAGATATTTATAGAATACTTTTTATCAGTGTGTCAGGAAAGTGGTTCCTATACAGTAAAAGAAAACTAAACAAGTGGGGGTGTTATTGACTGCTGTACATACTGTCAATGAGAATATCATTATTAATGCAACCAAACCCACAATTTTAAAATAAACCAATAGTGGCCAATCCCCTAAAGTATTTGTACACAGCCTGACATTTAATTAGGGATTCCAGAATGCAGGAGGAGAGGCTCCCTGATCAAGCATTAAATGAGATGCTTGGTTGGGAACATCTTTCAGTATCACTATGAAATAATACACCAATCACATTCACCTATAATGAACAGAAAAACAACTTTTCCAAGAACTTATAGAAGATATTTTCTTTCTTACCCTAATTTTTCCTGCAGTGAGAATTTGGTTAAGCTTTTGTCACCTAACAATGGTTCCCCCAGTTCCTCGCCTTCCGTGGGACACTGAAAACTTGAAAGTCTCTTTTGTCTAAAAATTTTGTGCTACATTTTCTGCAAAAGACACCAAATTACCTGTGTTCAGATAGACTGCATTTCATATGAATCTTTTCTTTGGAAGAAAACCCTGGCTAAGATTAACAGGCAAGCAGAACACTGGTTACTATTTTAAGGGCATTTTAAGGGGACAGAAATCAGGCTTTGACATTAGAACACTGCTTGAGTCAGAAAGTTTATTTAAAAAATAAAATGTTGGGAGAAACAACAATGCAAAACACCACGGTCATCAAGAGAAAATATTTCTAACTCTCCACTTTCATCTTTTCTGATCTGTTCAGCAGCAGCAACTGCCTTGTGTGGTCCCTTCCACTCAAGGGTGACTGACAGGAAAGATGTCAAGATAAAGATTACTTTTTTTTAAAAGATAACTTTAAAAATAATTAATTCCAACAAATCATCAGGACAGCCAGGGAAGAGAAGCAGAAAAGCAAAGAGGGGGAATTTACCACCTTTCTGCACTCATAATATGGATACTTAGAAAGATCAGGACAGTACATTTCTCCAATTTCTCTCCACTCTGTAGTCTGGGGACACCAAGCCCATGAAGCAAACCAGAGTAATGAAGCCCAGGACCCCTGCAATTCCCCTCCAAGACGGCATTTCTGGCAAAGTGGCTCCTCTAATCCAAGGCACAGCTCAGCCTAAACCCAGTGCAGTGCCCCAGGCAGTTCCCAGCCAATTTGCTGACACAAACCCGTGTTTCTCTGCAAAGTGCCCAAGCGGTGGCTGAGGTGAGGCAGTGCTGCTGAAAAAGCACATTCTCCTCTTGCTCATGCTGCTACACACCTGGTGATCATTCAGTGATCAGCCTTGACTCCCTGGATCTTACTGGAAAGCTTTTGGGCTTAAAACAATGCTTCATCTCCCTTTTTTAGATATGTCTGTCAAGTAAAGCTTTATATTCCACCTAATGCCTTCATTCACTTGGACATTATTAATTTAAGCTTTAGCTCTCAACCTTTTGACCAGACTGTAAAATAAACTTGTAGAAGATTATTTCACTCTCCTCTAAATCAGCACTGGAATAAGAGCTAGAAGAATGAAGTTTCTGACAGGAACTGCCCAGGACAGCTCATCAAGTAATTGAACAGAGATACAGGGATAATCACTGAAAAAGTAATTTACTAAGTTATTCAATTAATATTACCTTATTTAGGAGTTACTGCTCAAGTATTTCTAAATACTGAGGATAGTTCATCAAAAGACATTAAAATCCATGAGATGCATTGTTTCCTTGAGCAAAATACCCATTCTATATATTTTAAGATCTTTATGCCAGCATTGTCACTGAACCTGTATATCCTTTTGAAAATAAAAATATCTTCGGCTTTCAAATTCCAGAACTCCTCACCTACGTGATTTTATACTTTCAATAGTATAAATTACAACTTTCAATAGTCTGAACTTAGACTACAGATTTATTTTAGGGTTTTCAACATATGCTCTGACACACAATTAATTAAATCTACATTTTTTGCTATTATCCTTGTACTGATGTGCTGGCAAGTAAAGGAAAAACTTTTAGCACTTAGGAGAATATACTGCTGGTACAAAGAGACATTTGCTTGGATTAAGAAATTATCTAATGTAAATTAAATGGCTTTTGAAGAGTTAGAGAATTTAGGTTTCTAGCAAAACATAAGGCTCAAGTTTTCTCTCTGGGACAGACATGTTCTTTTACTAGATTACTAGATTTACTGCTGTATTATATTTTGACATATTTTGAAGGTCATCCTGCACCCAAAAAATTAATTATCTTATCTATGGGCTTAGAGTTTGGATTTATATCTTGAATTATGTCATGGCTGATGGCCACAGGTGCTGTGCTCCAGAATCCTGGTTCCCCAAAACCCAAACCAGGGTCCTCTTGGAATGCACCATGGCTTCCTTGCTTTTTGTAACCTGCCTACTGAGAAATATAGGATACAACTCTATGGCAATCATAAGATTTTAAATTTTTATTAGTCAGAAAGGTGACATTTGAAGACTACATTTAAACCATAGATGTGCAAAGAGACTGTATGAGCAGAGTTGGGTATTTGGAGATTTCGTACTGACAATACAATGACTTGGACTTTTAAATAACCAAATTAAATTCACTGTCAAACAACTCCAGTATGAAAATGTTGAGATGTTTCCACGCAGTTCTGTGTGAAGAATCATAAAAACAATTTCACACACACCCCTCCAGCAGCACCTCAGCAGATGTTCAAGGGCCAGCTTGGATGGGGCTTTGAACAACCTGCTCTAGTGGAAGGTGTCCCTGTCCCTGGCAGGGGATTAGAATGAGATGAGCTTTTATGTCCCTTCCAACCCAAACCATTCTGTGATTCTGTTAAAGGAAGCACAAAAAAGTGCTATTCCCTTACAATGCTGCAGGACTATCAGAAACCACTCACGGCGTGTGTAGATGGAACATCTCCACAGTCCATATCTTTAAAGTCCCATCTGGACAGTTTATTTCATCTTCATTTTTAGAGCAGCATAAAACCCTGTAAAAAGCAATGCCCAGAATGGAGGCCCTGAGGAAGCAGCACAAACTGCCTGTGGCTAGAACGACTCATTGTTTAGACTACGGAGGAAGGACAGAAATGGAAAGCCATAAAAGTGATCCATGAGACTGAGCCTCTGGAAAACAATGTGTTCCTACAGCAAATCAGGCTTTCATCTCACAAGATGGATTTCAGTATGTGCAAAGCCATTCTGAAAAAAATTGGCTATGCTATTGAGCAGTCAAAGGGATTTTTTTGGGGTGCAGTTGCTCGTCATTTCTGTTCATTGTGCAGAGGGTGGAAGCACAAGCAGACCCTATCCCATTGCTGAGTGTCAGCTCTACTTTGGCAATCCTCCCCATCAAACACTGACTGCCACATGAATGCACCTCACCAGGCCACGAGGCCAGAAAAGTGAAACCAGAGATTTTACAAATCCCTCACCCATTGTTAATGACCTCTCCTCTCCCCAAAGGACCCAATCCTCTATCAGAAAAAGGAGATCTAATATCACAGCAGACCTAAAGAAAGAAAAATTCTCACTTGTTTTTATAATTTGTGACTTACAGATTAACACTTGGTTTACCAGGGGAAATGCAACACACTGGAGGATCTAGTTGTACACGCAAAACAATCTCCTATAATTTACAGTAAAAAATTTGCCTTCCTTACCCCAAAATGGTACCCATTATCTAAAAAAAAAATAAAAAATAAGAGAGAGAGAAAAAAAAAGAGATAGTTTTATAATCTTTCTACCTGGAGATACCCAAAAACTCATTTAAATTACTGGAGTTATGTCCAGAATGCCACAAAAGTTTGCAGAGCCCAGCTCAGAAATGAATAAGGAAGATTGCCGCAGTCCTCATTAACATGCTGCATTTCAGTTTGTGTCTTTCCCTTCGGGTAGTCACAGGCACAGCATTTTCTTCTGACTTCATTAATTTTTGCTGCTATCAGTTTTTGATTACTTTCCTCTCAGACATGCTCTTAAAGCAAACCAATACAGCCACATTCTAGCAAAAGCAGACCGACATCAAAGAAGCCTGTGTTTATGCCATAAATTCCACACAATCCAAAATTATCCCCTCAGTGACAGCACCAAATCATCACACAGGGAGACAGGAGTTTGTCAGGAGCACGAGATGTCACAGCAGGGTTTTAATTTGCCCACTGGAAAATCCATTCTCAAGTGTTTACAGAAAAGTGGAAAGATAATAGATGTGAGACACTGGAGACAGACTGTATCATCTTTTCATGAAATTCATTCATATTCCAGTTCCTCCTTGCATTTAAACTAAACAGTCTTGCAAACCTTTGCTGTGACAGCTGTCCCTGTTCACAGCAGTAGTTTCATGGATGTCTCACCCAAGTGGCCATGCCAGGCCGTGTGTATTCAGAAGAGCAGATTATGCTCATCTTTGTCATCTCCCTGTTCTCTTTACTGTCAACAGCTGGAGTCTCCTTTCTGGTGTTTAGATGATAAATTCACTGTATCTTCTCTGCATGCCATGTCTACTGCAATAGACAGTACTGGGAGCTGTACAATAACACCAAAAAAAACCCCAAAACAAAGTCCCAAACTCAAAATATGTTCTCTAAGACTTGCACTATAGCCCATAATTACTGCTAGCACAGGACTACACACAAGTAATGTGTGTTAGACACTTTTCCACCATGTGTTTTAACAAAGTTCACATAGATACAGGAGAGTATTCCAAGAGAGAAACAAGTAAGTACAAAACTGATTTATTTAGGAAGGGAACAAATTCCCAGAGCACCAGGCAGAAGCTAGTTCATCCCCTGGGTGAATGAAGAGATGACTTCAGCTTCCTGAACTATGTAATTGTCTTTATTTGTCACTATAGAAGTCTTATTAAAATTCAATTCAGATTTCCATTAAAATTCAACCAATCATGACATCAAACACCACTGTCTGAATTTATACAGATGCCTAAAGGAAAGATAAATGCTAAAAAGCCTTATCTCCTTCAGTGTTAGACAACAGTCTGTCAGTCAGTTCACAAGTTTCTCTCAAAAGAAGTTCATCCCCTTGAAAAGGGCAGTTAAGTATGTGAAGGGAGCAGAGAATGAGAAACAACTCAATGTAAGAAGTCATAATAATTGACTGGGAAGTTCTGAAGAGAAAAAAAAACAGATTCTTCTTGTTCCCTCCACTGACTAAACAATAGAAATGCTGTCATAAATCACTGATGTAGCAGGGATTTACAGGAGGAATCCTTCCAGGTCAGGAAGGACCCTGCAAAAGGGTAGAGAAAGGAGCAAATACTATCACAGTTCCTCCCCATCACTCACATTTCCACATCTCCTCCTTCAAAATTTCTTACCTCTTCAGGACAATGGAAAAAAAAAAAACAAAACCCCAAAAAAAACCCTGTAAGCCTTCTGGAAATCCAGGAAGTTAATTTGTATATCTATATTGTTCTTCTATTTTATATTAGGTATTCCGTCATGCAGTTCCCCTCACCCATCCACAAAACACCACCCCAAAATCTAGCTGCTCTCTATAAAATATGCTTTTGGCTACTGTTTCTTGAAGAAGGTCCTGAGGAAGACTAGAAGTTTAACAGACAGCATTGCAGAGGAATTGTAGAGTTATCAGGAAAAAAAGTCTGTCCCTCAGCCTCTCAGAATACAGTTATACTGGATTTAAAGACAGCAAGGTCAGAGGCTTTAGCTGTACAGAGAAATTACTATATATTTTGCAAAATGAAACAGAATTCAGAGTAGTAAGGAGAGAAAGACAGGGCTAAAAATGCCTCTTTAATGTCAGCTACTGAGGGATGGTAATGAGCAGGTCTCTGAGCATGCTGAGACACAGATCTCCTTGCACAAAGTCCATCATTTGTAAATGTGCACCCATCAAACCTCCAGCACTGGGGAGCAGAGATCACTGTTTCCCTCAAGGCTGCCTTTGAAATGCATCTTCCTACAAGCAGAAAAGAGCAGAAATATCATCAACTCTCTACAGCTTACAGATTTTCAGTATAAAAAGGATTGTTCTGGGACTTTTAACAAGATTTCAATATTTTTCAGATGCTTGAGGCCAACTGTCCAAGTAATGTCCACACAGAATAACCAGAAGTCCCGAAGAGATGGAGAGCTTGGAGAACTTCCAAAGACAAAACTGTTCTTCAAAATGGTGAGTAATCCAGAGCCATATGGATTATGGGCTGGATTATCAGGACCCAAACATGTCCTGAAAGGGCCCACCATCATGGACAATTACCTTGTTACAGATTCATACTTAACTTAAAGGAAGGTGATGTAACCCAGGGAAAATGGGAAGAACAGGAGGGCTGAAGCTCTCTGAAAAACATGTCAACAAAAATATATCAATAATGTTTTAGTCTAGTGGAGGTACAAAAGCCTGAGATACAGTAAAGCTCTCCAAGTGCCCTTTTTATCCTCTCTGTGCATCCTTCAGGGTAAAGACTCCCTGCACGGTAATGGAAGGAGAGGACGGGATAAGGAATTCCAAATGAGCTCCTGGATGGAGAGATTTGCTATATAAATCCAGATCCTGCCACTCCCTTGTTCTGCCAGGACACCCAGAGCAAGGTGAGAAGGAATCTTTTAGCTTGGACATCTTCCAGTCAGTCTGAAGACATTGCAGAGCCAGATCTTTTTCCCTGCACATCCCAGGGCAGCCACATCTGGGGCTTTTCTTTCATCCACTCGACTGGGATCTAAGAAGCCCGAGTTGCCTTCCTAGAGTTGGATGCATACAACAGACAGGATAAAACAGAGAGGCCAGCTTGTCCATGGAAATAGTGCAGCCTGGCAGGGAAAAAACCTGGAGAGCCAATGCCCTGCCCTGCTGGGACAGGAAAACCCTTTGGCCAAGATGATAAAAGTAAATTAGAACCAAAAGGGCATCGCCTACTTGTTCCCTCAGCTGGACACCTTTCCACCACAGGCACAGAGTATTGGAAGATTATTTTGTCTTGCCAGTGGAAGCCTCTACATCTTCAAGAGCCTGTGCACAGCCTGGCAAGCAGACCATGCAGACTCCTGACGTTACAGATTATTGGGTTTCCCACTGTTTGTTTTCCATCTCAGCCCTTCGTAATGCCATCAATTAAGGGCTAAATTTATAACTGGTGTGTTTTTTGTAAAAGAAATTTACTCAACACTTCTCACTTGTAATGTGATTATTTTTTCTTATGGTCTCCTAAAGTGTTTCATGAAATTAAAAATTGCAGCTAGCTCCAAGACAGGAAAGAAATACTGGAGCCTATTCTAAGCAGCATGGCATCAACCCCCAATTACCGTAAAAAACTATTTATTTAATATGTCAAGGCTAATTGTGGCAGCCTACCCAACACTTCCAAATAAATA
Source organism: Parus major (assembly GCF_001522545.3). Lineage (NCBI taxonomy): Eukaryota > Metazoa > Chordata > Aves > Passeriformes > Paridae > Parus > Parus major. The sequence goes on from NC_031769.1 coordinate 146,312,645, forward strand.
ATTAACAGCTGAATTTAGGAGCATGAGGTAATCAAGTTATCCACGGCATATGACATGTTAAAAAAATGTTTTGGTTTTATTTGAAAAGAGAGGAACCTTTGCATAAAGAGTATGCTATTTCTGAGTGTGAATGTATATGTATGAGACAGGAGAGGGGAAAGCTGGAGAAAGAGTCATTATTCACTTTTAGCCCTAATTCATAGAAATTCTGACAGAAAATTTATAGAGCAAGTAATCTACTTTTCCTCTCCTCCTGGTAAACTAGAAGTTAGGAAACTAAGAGGAAAGTGGAAGAGTATGTTGTAGTCTCTGTTTCTACTCTGATATGCATTTAGTTGCACCTAGGAATGTTTAAATCAGTCCCAGTGAGGTCCTATGTAGGAAACAGTTTATAGTTAACTCTGAATTTCTCACGGCATCTATTCTTTTTCTGTGAAGTAACACCATAACTTATTCTCACACTCATTGGTTTATGATTTTGGATCAACAGATTATTTGGTTTTTCTAACAATTCAATTTAATACAAGAAAAGTTAAGTGCTATTTTGACGTTCCAAGAATCACCTTCTCAAAATTCCAAAGTCACTACTTCGGGCAGTATTGATATTGAGACCCATCATCCATCTGGATTACCAAAAATTACTTCTTTATGAGAAGTCACATTAATCAAAAAAACAAATACAAAAGGCAGGGCAGGTTCATAAGACACTGCTGCTGTAGCTCATCATTAAATGATGCTGTAAAAAGATGTGCAGATCTGACAGGGGCCAAAATACTGAACTTTGTAGTTTCACACACAAGTTCGCAAGTCAAGCTTCCATTCTGTCATCTTTATTAGAATTGGTGAACTTTTACATTCCCCAAATACCAGCCACAAGTGTGTGGAAGACTCATTTTCTCTCTTCACTCTGGCAGAGAGCTGTGGTCAGGCTCTAGACATGTTTTTCAGTGTATTGCAGGGATTGTTCCAAGTTTCTACATAGGATTATTCCAGATTTTGTACAGGTTCTCATTAAAGGGACCTGATATTTGTATCAGGATCATAAGAGACAAACACAGCACAGAACCTGGATTATTATATGGAAATGTCCCCGTTCTTCTCACATGTACTGGAATCAAAAGTCTGTTTAAGTGCATCTTCTGGATAACATGAATCCTGGAGGTGTCCCAGGAAGCACTGAGTGACCCAAGTGAGGATATCCCCACTTCAAGACTGCAAAAAACTGCTTCTCTCCAAGCCTTTTGTCCAATTTCCTTTTGGAATTCCTTGGGAAGAACATTCAGGACTACACTCTCAGCACTTTTAACAGATCAGTGCCAAGCCATTGTCCATTACTTCCTGTGTTCCCACTTTAATTAGATTTTTTTGTTCTTGTAATAGTAGAATACAGAACTGAAATAACTTGATTTTCCATCTAAATTCTTTTTATGAATTACTTTGCGGGTTGGTTTATTTCAAACTATCACTCCACCACTGAAACCCTTTTATGCAATGCTGTTGCCTTAGGAGACCAAACACATGGAACAGGCTACTCATTCAGGAGGTGACTCTGTGCCAGTGTGTGACACAACCAAGAAGGGACAAGATTTGCTTTTAATTTTTTCTAACAAGAAGTTCATAACTGATGCTCTCCACATGAGCTAATATTTGAAGAGCTGATCTTTCCACATTGAAGTGAACCCTTGATATTTTATATGTGTAAGAATGTATTTTAACTATACATAATATAATAAATATTATATAAAATAGAATATTAAATATTATGCAAAATATAATAAAAGATAATATTATATAAATATAATAAAATATTTCAGCAACAGCAGATCAGGGATTTAAATTTACCAGAAGTCATGGAGCCTTCCTTATGTGCCTCCCTAAAAGAGAAGAATTCATAGAGTTTTTGTAAGTATTGGGTACAGTACTCCTTTACATTACAGGATGGTGTTGCCCCATCCTTGGAAGTTCCAGGCAAGGTTGGACGGGGCTTGGTGAAACCTTGTGTAGTGGAAGGTGTCCCTGCCCATGCCAGAGGGGTGGAATGAGATGATCCTTAAGGTGACATCCAATCCAAGCCAAACCATTTTATCTTTTTATCAAATAGGTAACTTTTCCTCCTAATGCCACACTGCATTAAAAAAATGTGAAATACATAAACAGGCAATAAGCATAAATAAATAATTTACTTTTGCATTTGCCATTGGTAATATTACACCTATAACCACAATGCTGTTCTGATGTCAAAACAGAACGCAGGACAGTAGGGAGGCAGAAGATAAGGGGAAAAAAAAACCCAGAACGTTGGTCCATTTTCAGTAACAGACTTTAAAAGCCTAATCTGTTAGTCTATCAGAAAAACTGCAAAAATTACTCGATTAGTGAGTATCTCTATGGAGAGTGAATTAAGAGCAATAAAAGGACTCTATAGTGGGAACCCTGTTACTAAAACTAAGGGCTGGAAGCTGGAGCAGAAATTGAAATTAGGCAGGGAACAGGAGGATTACTCTTATCCTGACCTCTTTTTATGAAAACCAGGGCCCTTCTACAACCAAACCTAAGCTTCTGAGCACAATGTATTAGCAAGGAGGGCCAGATAAGCTCCCAGAACAAGGAGGAGATCAGAGTGAATGGCACCTTCTCACTGAAGATGTTTATAAAGCCCATGGAGTGAGGGAGATCCATTTGCAGTGGTTAGTGGGAAAGAAGGGAACGGCAGCAATAAGCTGGGGCTTAGGATGGGATATAAGAAAGTTTCTTGTCAGAACTGCGGAAAGAATCTGCCAAAAAGTGCATTCAGCAACTCTGAAGGACAAAGCTGGGAAGCCTGGGTGGGAGGACCAGGAATGAAGAATGTGAAGGGTGAATTCAAACTGCAGCTCCAGTAATTACTGAAGGGACACAAGCAGGGAATGACAAGAGCAGGACGGTTTCTCAAATCAGGGAATATGGGGAACAAGTCTCTCCCCTGAGACAGAGATTCAGTCCCTCATGGTTTTGAATATGTTCCTGCTCCTCAGTCACCTTCTGGAGGTGAGCAATGGGGGAGAATAGGAGTCTGGGGTAATACATAAAGATATCCATGGCAGCAGAGCAGACAGAGACAAAGCAATAAGCCTAAAACACAAATTATAGCTTTTCTAGAGATCATAGATATAAAATAGATTATATCTGAGTTGTTTTTGGAGAAGCAGGGAGTGTCTGACATGGATCTAATTTTATTGGGTCAAAATAGCCATTAACAAAGAGTTCTCTACAGAAAAGGAGATAATATCCAAAGATCATCTTAAATACAGTGCTTTATAAAGAGATATCAAGTCCATATTAACTTGTATTGAATGTAAAAGGGAGGAAAGATCCAGTCAGAGGTCTGCAAGAACTAGGAGTTTTTCCATCTTCTTTGAGTCAGAGCTTTTCATAAAACAGATTGACTGTTCACCCTCTCACATATTTATTCATTTGGCAGCCTGGTTTTCCCAGAAAGCTATCTCAATTCAACAATGCCTGTGGAGCAGAGACAAAACCTGGAAACGGGGAATAATGGATGGTTTGCTTGTATGGCAGTGTAAGAATGGAATGGCAAGGGCCTCATCCAGACGTCCTCACAACAAATAGAAGAGCATAAAAATATTCATTACCAACTAAGAAAGAAGGCAGCATCAGAAAACAAATGGGAGCTAAAGGAAGCCAGGCAGAGCAGTCTGAAAACAGAGGGGATGTGGAAGCAGGAATGGGAATATCTGAACTGGTGCTACAACACAAAGATGCCATCCCTCAGAAGTCAAAAGCAGCATGTTAATCTTTGTATAATGCAGGAGGCAGAAGCCAAAGCCAGTCTGCAGCTCCTGTGAGCGGAGCATGGGCCTGAAGGCATTTCTGCTGCTCCTGCCAAGTGGAACTTGAGGTGCAGCCTCTAATTCCATTTGTGTGTTGTGCCTCCTATATTGTTTTATGACATTTAAATGACTACAGCCAGTGAGTCTCGGTTCAAGCTGGTCTATGGACCAAGATATTTCACTAACAGCTGTTTCCTTCATTTTCCTTCTCCACATAAAATCATATTGTGTGAAGTTATAGTTCCCTGTGCAACTCTGAAGAATTTCTGGGAGCAACTCAGCAGTGGGCAGGGGTGAATAACTTAACACAGAAAACTTTCTCCAAATTTCTTCTTGGACAGTGAGCAGTACCCAAGAACACACATGGGAAGGACAGGACCATGAAGTTTCCTGAAGCTTTCTTGTGTGAACTGGAGATTGCCAGACCCTACATCCCAGTCCACGTCACAGCCTAGTTCTGGAGTCCAGCTTGTCTGTGTGGATCTTATGGGAAACTGTGTCAAAAACTGCTCTCCTAAAATCCAGGGCAGTGAAACTGCCATTTTTCTCATCTCCTCAGGATCCTGAACTCCACCATCCCAAGGTCACTGCAGCCAAGGCTTCCCTCGACTTTCACAGTTCTGACCAGTTCTTCTTTGTTTAACGGGTCAGGCCCAGGCAGACTGTGCCCACCCACCAGCTCCTCAATCACCTGTGTCTGGAAGCTGGCTCCAATGTACTCCAGGAACCTCTTGAATGACTTTTTTGCTGCTGTGATGTCCCTCCAGCAGTTTTTGGGATAGTTAAGGTCCCATATTAGGACCAGTGCCAGTCCAGGTGAGGTTTCTTCCAGCTCCTCAGGGACACCCAGCACAGAATCTACCCTCTGAACTCAACCCATCAGCTCCCAGCTGTCCCATCAGCAGTTCACTTTTACATCCTTCTGTCTAAGCATTTTGCACTACTTGCAGGTTTGTTTTCTGTTTGGTATTAAAACCAGAGAGCGACAAAGTGCTCTGGTTTATCTTTCCTGTTACCAACACTCCAGTGCTTTCCTACACTTGCAGGGATCTTGCTTAATCTACTTCAGTTCCACATGGAGAATAAAACTAGAAAAGGCTGCATAAAAAATACTGAGAAAATATTTAGAAAGGAATCACAGGTGGAAATTTTTCTTGGCCATTGGTATTGAGGAGTGTCCTTGACCCTATTAAAGTTCCTTCCTTTCTTCCAGGCCCATTCACTGTGAAACCAGCACATTTTTAGATTTGCATCTCTGTAGCCAAGAGCATGCTCTTGAATGTCTTTATTTTCCATTGCTTTGAGAAATTCTGCAAATAAAGTGTTGTTAAGCCCAGACACCTAGAGAATTAGCCAAATGTGCACAATCTACCTCCTACGTAAATGAAGACTCTTGAAGTCAATGCAGTTAAGTCAGTGTAAGGTAAGATAAACAGAAGTAAAGTCTACACCATTATTTTAAAAAGGAGAAAATACAAAAAATAGAAGTAAACAGACCACAGTCTTTCTGCTGGAAAGCACAAACAACCACCTACATGAAGAAAAGTGGAGTAGGTGTGTGTTGGCCATTATTGATGTAATTAGGAACTGGTTTTAAAAAATATGTTTTTACAGAGGAGAAGTTACATAGTAAAAATGTGTGTCAGCAAGTTATGTCATTTTAATTACATAACTGAAAATTATGCCTACATACATGACATTTTTTTCTGTAGATAAATCTCACAGGACACAGAAGATGAATATTACAGAATTTAATGTTGCTCTTAAACCTGTAATTTCAACATTTGACATCCTAAAAATTGCAAAAAGATCAGAGCTTTATTTGAAAGAAGACACTGCTGGACCTTGCTCACTTTTATTAAGATGTTTTCACCTAAACAAGGTAAACTGAATTAAATAAACCATTTCTTGCTCAGATAACTGTGAACATGAGGAAGACTAGGATGAGCCCTGGAAGTTTTGTACTGGTAGCAGAGAGCAGAGCTGGTGGGATGGAATGGGAAGGGCTAAGGGAGAGAAAGGTGGGATCAGTGGATGTTAACAGATGAGCTCTGGCTGCAGTGGCCGGCTGGCGCTGAAGTGCAGGACTAAAATATGACAAGAGTGGCCAATTAAAAGAGATGAAAAACTGCTGGAAAAAGAACCAGGCATTAATTTAAGAATTCTGACTGTGAAGTGAACATATTCCAAGCTAGGAATGAAACTGAGTTTGTGGATAATAAAAAACACTGAAAATCTTATTAAGCAGGAAGTCTAAAGAGGCTTTTCTCTCGTTTTGTACCTAAGAGTCTGAAAATCATTGCATTATTAGATTAGCTTACAGAAAGGTAGTCATTCAATATCCCAATCTTATCCATGGGGAAAAAATTTTTGAAGAAGAAGATTTATAAAAACCACTGATGCCAAGTGGTATAATTGGAGAAGAAGAATGGTTTAGCCCAGAGTTGGGATAACAAATGCTAGCCCAGGGAACTCAGACATTGAGTTCAATGGGAATTATAAAGCTTAATAAAGGCAGTACTAGTCAGCTCTGGCTCATTTTTTTCCCAGTATTGAGACAAGAAGTAGTTGCAAGTGATGGCTGCAATTGTTCATACTTGCTGAACAGTTTCTCTCTGACCCTAATCAGAGTCAGAGGAAATGTCCATACCTAAAATGAGCTCTCACTCCTCAGTCTAAGTGGGTCTGAAAGGCTACATGAAAGGAAACAAATCAAGAAGGCAGTTCATAACTGCAAGATTTAGTCACATTGCCCTAGTCAAGGACTTGGGGGACCCAGGCTTCTTTTCTGCTCTGCCACAGTGTTCTTGCACACCTTGGGGCATGCCATGAATTCTCTCCCCTTGCTTCTCAGCTGCACAACAGAGATAAAAGTTCCTCCCTAATATAGGAGAGTGCTGTCAGCCAAACAAAAAACAAACAGACATAAACACACTGTAAAAAGTTGAATCTTAAAATTAAAAATTCAGGAAAGGACTTGTATTCAAAACAATGTTAAAGTACCAGCTAAATATACAGGTTTATTTAAACCACTGAGGAATAATTAAAAATTTAAGGGCACTTCAGTTTCAGCACATTTTCATTCACTGTCCTAAACAACATTTCAAATACAGCCAAAGCATATTCATTAATTCCTAAAGATGCACATAAAATTCTGAAACTGTCAAAAGAAAAATTAGCTGAAAGGAGTCCAGGAATTGAACTTCCAAACTAGTCTGGCATAGTTAGCACAGCAGAAACAGAACCATACTGGGAGGTAAAAAGAACTTTCAATTTAATACAATTTTGTACCAGAATTCTCTAAACTATAAATCAATTTATCAGCTCAGTGTAATGCAAACTACAGGCTTTGTCAAGTATTAATTATTTCTAAGTATTTAATACTTAAAGCAAACCAAGCGTAGTTTCAACCACTGTGACTCATTCAGATGAAACAGAAAAAATTAGGTTTTCCAAACCATCACTATATTATAACCAACCTCCTTTTTTTCAGGTGCTTAAGGATAGTCTCTGCAACCAGATATCAACATGGAGAGACAGTTAAATATTTTTCTATCTGCTCTTCACCACTGAAATTTAATCTCATATGCTGCATGCCAGCCATGAAGGTATTAGAGAGCTTCATGTCCATCACTTTTTAATCATATGCCTGTTGTACTTTCAACCTCTGCTAGTAAAAAAAAAAACCCAAACATTTGATTTATCTTTGCAGCATTTTGGAGTTCTTTTTGGTTATTTCCAATACATCAGCAAACAGGTTGTTTGTCTGATAGTCTCAATGATCTTAACCATTGTTTTATTCTTTCTAATGTTATACTTTGGTTTTGGTTAGCAGTGCCGTTTTCTAAAGCTCTTTGTAGCATCAGGCATGAATAAAACAGGGAAAACCATATGGACTTTAAGCTAGTAAAGAAGCCTTAACCAAACTGATAAACTGGCTTCAATCTGAAGGGTTCACAGATTTCTTTAACTGATTATCACAGTAAGCTCTACCCAATATCCCACACACACTCAGCACCTACTAGCAGAGACAACATTTTACACTGCATTTGCAGAACAGTGTTTTGAATTGCCTAGAAAAGATGCAGATTCAAGCACAAGATGTCTGCACCACTCTCAGTGGGATGTTCTCTTGAAGACATTGGTACAAGCCATTGATAAAGTCAGAGGACACCTCTGTGTCCCCATTTATGATGCTGCACTGGCTGAACAAGCTCCTGTAGTGTCAAGATATGGAACAATTCTGTATTTCTAGAATTTAAATGTAAAACATCTTTTTTTATCTACATAAAAATAGGGAAAAAGAGGGTAATATGCAGTTTCTGTCTGGTAATAAGATCCTTTTTAACCAAAACTAATGTATTCCTAGTTGAGAAGCAATCACAAATTTTTTCCTGCTTCCAGTTTTATTTCAAGTTCCTCTCATTTCTCATTACCCAATCTTTGAAAATATTACACTTATTGTTGTTGATACCTCTCTAGATGTTTTCTGTCAATTTCTGGTGAATTACCAACACAATGAACAATTTCTCTGTACCATTTATATTACAGATCACAGAATGGTTTGGTTTGGAAGGAACCTCACAGATCATCCCATTCCAACCATCCTTCCATGGGCAGGGACACTTTCCACTAGACCAGCATGGTCAGAGACTCTTTATTACAATCACCATTATATTTTAAAGGAAGCGTAGAATCCACACACTGCATAACTTCACGGTGTATAAAATATTGAGGTTTTTTTCTGGCTGCTTCTTATATGCTGCAAAAGGTTGATTTGCCTCTGCTGTGTCATTCTCATTAATTTGCCTTCCAGGTTTTCCAATTTATTAACAAAAAGTCTGAACCACCTGAATGTGAATAGTCAGCATCCCTACAAGAGATTTTGTAGGGATCCTCCAAGTCTCCATTCCTAAGCCACAGGATTTCACAGAATTTTTTCCAGAGATAATGAAAGTTACAAAATGAATTTTAATGTACTATCTTGGGATAAGTGGGAAACATTCTGGCACCCCCTAAAAATACATTTTTGAATCAAGAATGGTAATGTCCTGGTAACAGCAGCTCTAAAACATTTTCCCACATGAATCTCCAAAATTACTAATCTACTTGCATCCATATGTTTATCTCTCTGTAATGCCTATGTTGCATCCTTTGTTATGTTTATATTCCTTGCAGACATTGATGGAGACCATAACCATTTCAGTTATAAAGTAAGGAGTTATTTTCCATTAAGAGTTTTAAAGTTGAAAAAGTTGTTGAGAGCCTTGGATCCTCTTCTGGCCCCAGCAGCTCTTGTGTTTCTACTTTTTGCTTCAAATGTGTAGCCTAACATTGAACCCTAAGCTGATCAGAGATGTAAATCAACATATTCTCCTGAAATTCTCTTAAATTCACACAAGTCTTCATTCGAAATTGGAGAAAAATATCCTAGCACTGATTGCAAGCAACTTCATGATGTGGTCAATTGGCCCAATAGTGCACCTCAAGGCATTCTATCAAGAGAACATTTCTTCCATAATTTTATTTCTGTGACTACCAAGGCTGCTCCAAGCTGTTCTGAGTGATTATCTAGCACTCATTTTCACTTTCTTAATAATAAGTTGACAGCATGCAGCAGAAAATTGATTCACACAGCCACAAAACTGATAAATTTTGAACTGGAAGGAGATCGCTGTTGCCACGCAAGTCAGCAGGAATCCTGAGCTTGCTTGCTTTCCTCCTCCTCTCTTTTCAACAAGCTCAGGCAGAAGGGAATTTGTCAAGAAAACTTTGGGAGGGATAAGAACAATTAGCAGGGGCAAAAAATCCTTTCACAGAACAAATCAAAGAACAACTGTGTATGTATATATGTATGCAGGGAAGAAAAAGGCTGCTAAAAGCTTTATCATCCTCTCTTAAGGACCACAGCTGTAGTGTGTCCATTCCAGAAGGGAAAAGGACACTGGTGACAAGGTCTCAGCAGTGGCAGGAGTGGAAATAAAGAAGAACAGCTGTCAGGCACCTCCAAACCTCCCTCAGGTGCTTCCCCACATATTATCAGTCTCAGGAAAGGAAGTTCAGGAGTCCTGTCAGCTTCACATAAATGTGCTTTTCCCCATAGATTCCAGATCTAAGACAATGAAAGAAAAGTAAGGAGACCTCAACCAAAATGTGCTTATATGTAAAATAATAAAAATTAACATGGAGCCATGGTCGGTCCCACATCTGTATTTTGAGCCAGGCCATTAACTGGGGCCTATGAAAAGCTTCAACGTCCATCAAGATTCAGAGCAATACAAGAAATCTTAATTTTCCTGACTCCTGAGAGACTTAACTTTGTCATTCAGTCTTACCTTTCCTGGCCTAACCCTCTTTCAAGGGCATTTTCAGAAATCACAGAGCCACACACTGGCTCCAGCAGCAAACTGGCTTTGGGGTATCTCATAACCAACATGTTTTGATGATGAATCAAAGAAAAGCCAACTGAGAACCTCACTGCTGAGATTTATAGCCACACAAATCACAGCCTCACCTTGAAACTTTTTTGAATAAAGAAACTGAAATTTTCCTTTCAGCTGCAGAAGCTGATATGGTCACATTACAGCTGAGAATCCTGTGCCCCACTTTAGAGAATAAAGGCTGTTTTTAACCAAAATGCAGCTTTAGACTACTGTGGTAATTTTAAAGACTAAGAAAAACTACCAAAGGGAATTCCCAAGCAGTAATGCAATTTAGTAGGCTAATACTCACTTGTACTTTGAAAGAAAGCCATTAAATTATGTCAGCATAAAATATGCTGAAGAAATATTTGTAGTCTATGTACACAAACAACCGACACAAACATATTTAAGGAAAGCTGCCACCTGAAGAGACGGTGCTAGGGTTTAATTTCAAACTAAATCAATTTTAGGTACTTGATGTGTCCATACAAAGGCAGAGGTTTTTGGTAGTGAGAACAGAAGACAAAGTATTGGGAAGAACCTATTCACTGTGAGGTTGGTGAGGCCCTGGCACAGGCTGCCCAGAGAAGCTGTGGCTACCTCTGGATCCCTGGAAGTGTCCAAGGCCAGGCTGGATGGGGCTTGGAGCAACCTGGGATAGTGGAAGGTTGGGTGGGGGTGGTGGAACTGGATGATCTTTATGGTCCCGTCCAACCCAAATCATTCTGTGAACCTCTTTTTGTAGTCACTCCCAAGTAGCTGATGTTCCTAAGGAGTCCATCCATATCTTCTAATACTTCCCTCACCTCTCAGACTTCAAGTGATCCTTAACTGCTTTCTAATTAAATCAGGATGTTATTTTTCCCCTCTGATTTAAATATTTGGTTAAATACTTCTAATTAAGACAGGATATTACTTATATGAGAAGTCTGATACTTCATTAATGATGCAAAGCAGAGAGCTGCAGTTCTTTCCTATGGAACAGTCTCAGATCACACGATTGTCAGAATTATAACATAAAACCTGAAAGCCTGAGATTTATTCCCTCCCTTGTTGACCTTAATAAATGAAGTCTAAGAATTTCAAAACTTGGTGTCTGGAGTGAGGGAGCCTTTCTTCTTCAGAATGCTTCCTCTACAGATTACTTTTTCAAGGAAAAGCTGAAACAATTTTTGAAACTGTGATGGGTGAATTTTCCAGAAATCAAGCTGCACTGAAAACAGCGATGAAAATTGACATTTGACAACAGTATTACATTATTTAGTGCTGACATTAAACAAGTAATATCTTTTGCTGCCACAGCAAAGCTTTATATTGCATCTATCAAGCACTTTTCAGGTTTCCAATGCAGTCAAAATGCTAATCAAGTTAAATAGTTACTGGGCACATCCTGATTTAACGTTTGCTTTGATTTCAGTACTGGCAAACTTCATATTTCTTTATTAGGCTTGAAGTTCAAAATACTGCGTGGTGTCAGAGAGGAGGCCAACAGCCATAAGAACCCAGTTATCAGAAAAATGAAGTATCAGCAATCAAGGGTCTAAAAATCAGCCTATTTAGACCCAAGTTGAACAAAAGAAACAGATAAGAGGTAGAGAGATGAATGTTAAGCCACACAGACTTCCCATCTGCAAGATTAAATAAAGATAATGAAGTAAGGATTCTTTTTCCTTCTGCACTAAGTCAGCCTCTAATCTCTGAATACTAGAATATTATCATTATTATGCTGCATTAATATGCAATACAATACTTTTACACAATTTTGAGCACTCTGCAGGAGTCTGGTGGTAAATATTTCATTTTACAGAAGGCAACACTGTGAAAGGGATGGCAAGTAGCACGCTCTGGACCACACAATAAGACAGAAGCATCTATTAAGGTAATTGCTTCATCCTCAGGATATTATAGGATGCTAATATTTCCAAATGAAAATTCAAAGTCTCAGCCCAAACACAGCATGAAAACACAGTGTACAGCCCTAGCTCCTGGACAAACATCACAAACAGCATTTTGCTTAGATACATGGAGAAACCACAAAGAGTCTGGAGTGGCCAGCAGTGCCTGCCTAGTGAATCATCCCATTTCTGCAGGCTCTCAAGCTACAACAGCAAGAGCCTGAACCACCTGTTTGCAGTATAATGAGCTATTAGCACCTTTGCTTCAGCAATTCACTGATAAGAGGTGTCCCAGCACAGCTCTTTGGGGCTGTAAATGAAATTCCTGCAGTTGACAGATGCTATCAGGACAGGGCTGTCTGCTCCCGCTGGCAAATATTTTGTTGCCCTGCTTATTAAACTCTATAAACTCCACTGGGAAGAGTCAGGGCCATCTAAGCAATTCCTGTAAGGATCAAAATCTATTTTACAGCTGATTTATGTGTTCCCTGTTAAGAAGTAACACCGTGCTTTTAACTGCAGCTGCTTGCTTGTTGATCTCACCACACTCAAGGTGTGGGTGTAAGAGTCAGAGCCTTGGTGGGAGGAGGACATTGCACTTGGTCTGAGCATCCTTTTCGTTTTTTTCTTTAATCAGTAGAATCACAGAATCATTAAGGTTGCAAAAGACCTCCAAGATCATCGAGTTCAACTTTTGACCAAACACAACCATGTCAACTAAACCACAGTACGGAGTGCCACGTCCAGCTGCTCCTTGAACAGCTCCAGGGACAGTGATGCCACCACCTCCCTGGGCAGAACCTTCCATGCCTGACAAACCTTTCTGTGAACAAATTCTTCCCAATTTCCAATCTGAATCTCCCCTGGTGCAGCTTGAGGTCATTTCCTCTTGTCCTGTTGCTGGTTGCCTGGGAGAAGAGGCTGATCCCAACCTGGCTACAACCTCCTGCCAGGGAGTTGTCAATGAGATCTCCAATGTTCATATAAAGAAAAGAGTCAAATACTGAACACAAGAACACAAGTGCGTCTAAACATTTGACATATTCTGACATAGAAAGTATTTGCCAGTAGTTTCTTCAGTAGTTTCTTCCAGTAAGAAAAGGCAGCCTTAAGGCAAAAACATGCTAATTAAGGTATTTAATGAAGATGAAGAAGGAGAAAGGTTACTACAGAGCACCTCTCATTGCCACAGGGCAATCCATTGTCCAGCCACAAGGAAGAAGGAAATAAAATCTCAGTATTGCCCAGAGGATGAAGATATGGCTCTGTTTGAGGGTGGGATAAAAGACAAGTCATATTTTGGGGAAAGGAGGAGAAGGGAGACAAAATCCATCCTGAAGCAGGAAAAGGAGATGCCACTTAAAACCTATTAGAAATAGTGAAAAACAGCAACTATAAAAATTTCTCTGACTTTTGGCAGGGAAGGGGAGCTTCCCAAGTGATCTTACAATAGTTGAGAAATACATGCCTACATTTGATAAGATAAAAAATTGGAGTCCAAGTGATTAAACTGATTTGCCTCAGGCCATTTGAAAGTTTCCCAACACATCTGGGTGTCCACACAGAGACCTCTACCAAAAGCCAACCTCTGCAAGGGGAACTTCTCTGGCTGTCAGACTTGCTGTGCAAGATCAATGTAGCAACACAAACTTTTTGTGATCCTGATCCAGATCATTGCACTACCCAACAGAACAACTCTCCCTGTGAAAGGACTGGCACCTTCACTTCTATATTTTGGAGTTGATCTGCACTCTGCTGATCATCTCACTTTTTCTTCAGCAGGAAAAAAGCAACGAAAAGAAAATGCAAAGAAATTGTAAGTTTTATGACAATATTTTTTTCTATTCCTTTCAATAAAATTATGATTTTGTCTAGGACCCAACTCCTAAATATTATACTCAAGATAACCTCTAAATTTTTCCTGGAATATGTGAGATCATACATTAGTGATTATAAAATAAAACATACCAAATACAAGACCAAACACCAAAAAAATCCTCCTCTTTTACCAGTTCCATTCTCATCTTTCATAGATATAAATAGAGATGGATGTTCTCTCAGATAAAAAACCAAATACAAACCAAAAACAAAGAATAAGGTATTTTTATGATATATTTTAGAAATAATTGAAAATTACAAATCAGTGGTTCATTTTTTAATTGTATATCTTTTCCTGATATTTTGAGAATACATTAGCTCAGCAGTATCTGTAGTTTACAGTAGCAATTAGCATCCTGGGGAGTCAGCCGCAAATAACAAATTCATAAACAAAGTAGAATTAATCAAGGGAAAAATTAAAAATAAGGAGGAGCTTGCATAATCTTAGAATGACAGAACAGCTAAGAGAAGCCCTTGCTCCAGGCAAGGATTAGTCTGTCAAAATTATGGTCAAATATTTAAACACGCTTCTTTTTCCTTAATGGTTTCTAAAGTTAATGCAAGGTAATTATATAATTAAATAATAACTATATTATGGCCTGTATAACAATTAAATTCAAGCTATAATCACCTTGCTAAACTTCAAGATGTCCTTGCAAGTTTTTTATTTCAGTAAGAGAAGGTACAGGGGAGATGCTCTTACGCATCAGTGCACAGGCAGACAAAATAATGGACAACATGAATGAAATCCCAAAGCTAACCTGTTCTTAAATGTAAAGATGTGGAAGAAATGTCTCCTGCCATTACATGATTAGATTATCAAACCAACAGCAAATAGAAATCAGCCCATCCATTATTTTATATACACCAGATGGAAAGGGGTGCTGCATGGGAATAGCACAGAGCTGCAGTCTCACCTGAAACCTGCCCTTCATTAAAGGGAACACCAGGCTTTGGTTTAGCCAGGCTTTTCTCAGGGAGTGCCTCTCTCACTGTCATGTGCTGGATGTCGGGCTACAGCAACAGAAACAAATCCCACATGCATTTCTTCAACTGGAGTGAGGAAAGAGGATGGACAGAGAGAAGGCAAAGAGGTCACTTGTCTCATTTACCTTTCCTTACAGTTAACTCACAACAGAAACTAGAGCCACAATTCTGAAATCTCAGTCATGCTGCTGCAGGAAGTGACCACACACTTCACAGTCTGCTAAAATTATCTGCCAAATCAGGCCAAGACCACTGGCCAGCCCCTTACCTGTCTCTGTTCTGGAATCTGAGACTGGGCTGCAATGCATTTCCACTGATTCTTCTATTTCAACTATTCATATTATCAGGGCTATAACTTCACTGGCAATATGTTGGGTTATTTTTATTGTTCCCAATCCATGACAGTCTGGAAAAAGCACTCCTTAAGGAGAATATTTTTAACAGAGTTGAGCATGAAGCAGAGCAGAGGTGGGGCTACACCACTTCTGACCAGAGCACAATTCCCCCAAGAACACCAAGCTCAGAGATGTTTTACCAGCAGCACACAACTTGTATTTTAGGGCGTTTTTGTGAAGCTTACCCATAGTTTGTGTAACAGTACTTTAATAAGCATATTTATAAGGAGAAAACCACTTGGAAGAAGAGTCCATGCAGTCTGCTGGAAGGCTTGTTGTGGTAAATCTAATTTACCTGGAACTGCTGAAGTACTGACAAAGAAAGAAACTTTTAAAAAAAGAAAGCAAACCAAAGTCAGAAAGAATAAAGACAGAACAGAGATAGAATCATCTAACTTATCAAAAAAGGCAGGAAACATTGTCTTGGACACACTTTACTTGAGTACCTTGCAAACTTACAAGAAAACTCCCAAATGCAAAGTTACATCCTTAAACCACAACAAGATGAGGCTGTTACTGAAGTGCTATGATTTGTTTTGCATCTCTATTTAAAATAGTTTCCCTTTAGAACATCCCATTGAAAGGCAGAGGAGGGCTCTGAAGTGCTATTTTCCTTTCATTTGTGAGAAAAAGCCTTTGTACTTAATATTGTTTGAGACCCACAGTATTTTAGGATTGCAAAGCCCGCTTAGATGGCCCATCTAGTACATGAAAGCCCTGAGAATAATTCCACAACAGCAGAATTAATACAGTCTTAAAAGAGAAAAATCAATGCAGCATTTGTACTTCTTTTTTTAAATTTTTTTATTTTCCCCCATGAGCACCAAAACATTCACTAATTAGAGTTCGTAACACCGCTCCTGGCTGGGTAACAATTATCACTTCCATTTTACAGGTTGCTAATGAAGGAGTTTTGCTCAATTAGAAGTGAAAGGATCAATATCAGGCCACACCACATCACAAAAGGACAGAGGCCACTGCAACCTGAAGTGCCTCAATCCACTGGGTGACAAGATAAGGTGCAATTAGTTATGCTTTTTCTCTGATCAAAGAGAGAAATTTCTAATGGACTGCCCTGCTCTGGCACAATGTGCCACAATCTTGCCTCTTTGTAACAGCAAAATTACAGTGAAAAGAAACAATTTTCTACAAAGCAAGTCCTAAACACAACAGTGCAGAAGCTATTTTGGCAGCTAATGCACAGTGTTTCGTGCTGCCTTTATTCTTAAGGCAAAGGGTACACATTTCATCAGCTGCAAGCTGAGAAGTGGATCTGTACACAAAATGAAGATATCCCATGCCTTAACAGAAAGGAAAGCAGATGACTCACTTTAAATTATAATCAATGGGAACAATAATCCTACAGCTAAGTCTTGATATTTCTCAAGTACTTTCATAAATTTTCAGAAGGGGCATTTCTACCACTTAAACTAATACAAAGCAAGGGATCAATATTACAAGAGTTTCTGTGTTGCACCAGAGAGATTTGAAAAAATTCAACTTGCTTCTGTGCTTCAGCTCTTCCTGTCTAAATTCTCTCTGTTCTCACTGTCCTTCAGCAACACACCGTAATTAAATGAACAAGCTCAAATTTTTCTAAATATTTGCACCATTTTATGCAAGGAATGTATCTCAAAAGTATTTCAAGGATATTTATGAGCTCAAACAGAACTGATGAAGGGCTATAAATCCCTGCTAGCCATGAGGAGCTATTTTAATTTCCCAGAGCCTTGCACTGACTGGGCCTGGCTTGCCAGGGAAACTCAGTACTGGGCAGGTGTTTCAATTCTTGGCTACAAAAATACTTCATCTTCCTTCTCCTCCCATTTCTGTCGGTCTATGGCCTTCACTATAAATCTCTGCAAGGTCTTCAGAAAGCAAAGCTGGTCTGAGAGTCCAACTGAAAGCCTGAAACCCTGTGGAATATCCTGTCCCTGGAAGCAGAGTAAAACCCCCTGTACATTGTTACAACCACCACAGACTGCTCCACTCGGTGTGTCTCGCTCAGCACTTGGGACAAGACCCAAAAAGGCAGCTGGGCTGTGCTGGCTGTAGCAGAGAGGTTGTCAGTGCTGTCAGCTCTGGAGTCCGTGTTTCAGTCCATCATCTTCTGGCCAAGACTGAGACACTCTCATAAACAAGAAGACAGATTATAAATTGACTTGATGTATTGTAATGATGGAAGTGACATACATGGAAACATTTTTTCTCTTTTGGCTGTGCCTCATAATCCCTCTCTGCCTTTCCCCCATGACTTGATTTTTTCTATTTATTCTCTTCCATATGTTTCTGTATAACGGAGAAATCACAAATAAACTACAAAGTATGAAAAGGAGAAGAGACATTTCTCTATAATTATAAATCTTGTTGTGTGATGCTTTGTTTCTGTTGAGCATTTGGGGAAACAGATTTTAAGAACAAGTTCCATTAACAATAATGGGACAAGTTTCCAAAGTAATACAAGCTGATGCACTTCAGAGGAGCAAAGGCTTCCATTACAGGCTTCAGGCAGGTTTTCCCTTTGCTCTGCAATAACTAAACCACTAAATCTAAGGAGTAAAATCTGCAGTCTTTGCCTACTTCCACAGTGACAAATGCTACAGAGTAAAACTCTGCCCAGGCACACCAATGACATAGTGTTGCAGTGAAAGAATAAACTGTACCACTTCCAAAGCAGTGTCAAATTCTTAATCCCTAACACTGCTGGTTCACTACCTCTATATGGTGTCCACTAAAGTGCTCAAAATAGGCAAAACTACCCCAGAGAAGTTAATTAATGTCCAAAAGCATATTTAATTTGGTATAAGCAGCATGGCAGAAGAGCATGTGAATTATCAGCACATCCAGCTTAGTTATTTCCATGAAACAACAGATATACAGTAATGGGTTGTAGCTTGATTCTCACTAAGGAATTATTTTGGACCCCATGAAGGAATAGGTGTGCACTTGTGCTCATGGGGAGACCTGAAGCCAGTGGAAAAGATAACCCTGAGGTGTGAATGTGAAAAGACAAACCAGTCACTGTGGTCCCTTCACACCTCACCCATTCTGTGATTCTGTGATTATGTATTCCCCCCCCCTCCCCCAATTAGCCTGGTGATCATTTTCATATAAGAATTGGCAACCAGATAATATCCAAATAACCAAAAATATCTACTTTTAATATGCAGAATGCTAGAAAACACTTGTGCTAAGACGCTTTGCTAGACATACTTCTAGTTATGCATGCAAATCCCCTGAATTTCACAGAAGCTGGTGTACCATACCTCTGCTTTACCAACATACATCTCCAATGCTCTTTTTCCCCTTAGCTCTTGAGTTAATGTAACATATGAAATTGGAAGGTGCTGGGTTTTTTTAGGAAGTTAGAACTCCTTCACGGAGCTCAAAGATGCTCTGGTGACATTGGATGGGACAGCTGGAAGCCAGCAACAAGCGTTGCTGCATCTCTCTCTTAGCAGGCACAGAGAAGTTTTCAAGTACATACTGAGGATGAAGCAGATGCTGCTGTTGAAAAGCAAGTGCTTTGCTTAAGTTTGCTCGGTAAATTTCAGAAATGTTATCATTAAAAATTAAAATTAACTTTCAGTGCTTGGGTTCTATATTCCGTTTCAAGTGGTTTTAGATGCAGTGGTCTGTTTTTCATAAAAAATTCTAATTTTTTTGCTTAAGGATGTTTCTGTATGATTGCCAAGTCTCCCTTTAAACTAATCTCCCCTCCCTTCCCATCCACTGTTGCATTTCTCATTACTGCACTTATTAATTTTTAAAGGCTGTCCTTCCTCACAAGAGCTAAATAAGAAAAAATTGAAAGGTGGAACCATGACAGATAATATAAATCTGGAAAACAATTTCCTTCTCCATTCACAGCTGCCAAAACTCAAAATACCCCCTCTTTATGACTTCATGCACTGCTGGTGACTTACAAGTGAAGTAAGAATTCATTCCCTTGCTTTTCAACAAATATGAGGAACAGCAAATTGCCATGGATGCTTCTTTTCAGTAGCAGTCATCTTGTCTGGCCAAATACACTTTTTGCTCCTTCTGTCGAGACAGAGAGATCTCCTGTCTGGAGCCTTTCCTACAGAGTGAAGCAATGCAAATCCAGACAAATCTCGTAACTTCCAAGCATTTTGTCAATTCTGAGCATCAAACCCAAAAGGTTTCCTGCTGAAAATATCACCTGCACTGAGCTAAGGACAGTTATTTTCCAAGTTCTGCCCCAGTTCTTTTCCACAACAAAACTGTTGCCATTTATTGTTATTGCTTTTAGCAAAAGCAATTCCTGGACCAAACCCCTCTCGGTGCTCCCCTAAGGTGGTACTTTAATACAGACAAAAGAGGCTGAACAGTCTCAACAGAAATTAAGAGATTGGGTTGCTTTTATACAAACTACTGTCTTTGAGATCATGTGGTGGCCTACATTTCATATGGTGCCATTTTTTGATACAAAGAAGTCACTAAACTGCTGAATTTCTACCCAGAAGTCGTTTGTTTTGCTTTGTTGGGGTTTTTTTTCACATGCAGTCACTTTTGAAGTAATAGTTAAAAACCCTATGTGTTTCCTCTTTAGAAAGACCCATGTGTTTTCTAGTTAGAAAACTTTCTTTAAAGGAACAACAAAGTCTAAAGCAAAAAAAAAAACTATTACAGAATCAGAGAATCACAGAATGGGTAAGGTTGGAATGGACCACAGTGGGATCATCTGGTCCAGACTCAAATAATACAAATTCTGTTTAACCCTTTAAAGGTTAAGTCATCCCTTAATGTTCCCTTAAAAATAATTATAAATTATTAAAGCCTCTAAATGTATTCAAGCTGTGGCTCATGCTGCTCCATACAACCAAAGATATAACCTGAGCTACGAGATCTATTTACTTGTGCTTATTTAATAATCAGAAAAATACTATTTCCGTCTCCCATTCTGTTCAAAAATAGACAAACAAGTTTTACTCAAAGTTGAAAAGCCATGCATTAGTCTTCAGGCACATATCAGGATGGGAAAAAGTTCTCCTCAGAGGAAAAATTCAGAAAGGTTTAATGTCACAGTCAAAGAATTAGGATGGAAATATTCATGCAACCCTAAACATGAAGATTTTTGCAGTGCTTTTTGTAATCAGTGTGGATGTATTTAGGTAAAATCTAATTTTCCAGGGAAATCATAAATGCCTCATTTTCACAAGAAGCCTGAGGGAGACTGTATGTACCAGAGATAACACAGAGATTGTATCAGAACGCAATATCTTCGGATATAAATAACATGAGGAAGCACAGATGTAATTCCATCAAATATCACCTCCCCAGAGTACAGACAAGACTCGACCTCTTTTCCTAGTGCACATTGAGCATCCTTCTGGTGCATTTAGAGGGCTCTGAATAGCAGGATTCACAACTGTCCTGTTGCCATGCTTCAAAATGTGCCCCTCACCTGCCAGGTGGTGTTGGGATTTCTCTGGCCAGGCTTGAAAAACTGCTTTGCAAAATAGGACATGGTGCTGGTTTCAAAGTGTTTTACAGCACAGGTCTGTATCCACATTTTGCAGCCCAGTTCATCCCTCTAGCTACGAGGCTGAATGTTTTAGTTCTTGGCTAGGAAGAATTACCAATATCTCCAGCTTTTCTAATATGGTTTTATTTCTCTCAAGACACAACAGAAAAAAACAACCTTTGCTATAATTTGGCCATTGTAAAATGCTGTTCAGCCCAAAAATTACAAGATAAATGCAAATATTTCCATGTTTTATGAATACTAAAATAACAGCCATTAACCAAGTTAAAAAATTGATATTTTATCCATGATTTAGAGGGATACGCTCATTACTTGAAATAAAATACTGATGTTTCCTCATTCTCCTCTTTCACAGGAAGGCTGCAGCACAGCTGTTCTAAAAATACTCTTTCTTTTTAGTATTTTTATTTTTTTTTCAGAATCTTCATGATCACCTTTGAAATTTGTAGCTATAACTTCAGTTAAGGAAGAAAAGGACAGTTCTGAATACTCTTTCAGATTCTGGCAAACATCTTGGAAATAACAGATGAGCATCCAAAACCACCAGATGAGGAAATGGTAGAAATCCCATTGCTAGATCTCAAGAGTAGATTAAAAATAGATACAAAGAAAAAGCCAGCTTTCCACAGAGGTGCTGGAATAGGCCAGGTTTTGTTTAAGAGTCTCAAAAATTCAGGTCTCAAAAACTGATAGAACTCCAAATTTAATTCCTTACATTAATATCCACTCTCCAGGCACACAGAGCTGGATGTCCCTTGGTCTCCCACTCCTCAGGACACTGGTAACGTTTTTGTGAACCAAAACCCCCTGATGGCACCACCTTACACAGAGCACTCTGCACATGCAGGCACATGAGCAGCAGCAGGGCTGGGAACTCATCCAGGACAATAAATCCTTGTTTAACCCTGTGTGCCACTGACTGTTTCTTTAGCATGGGCAAATCTTGTTTTCATCTGCACATTTTAAAGACCAAACTTCTTTTTCATTGCTCCACTGGAAGAAAATGCAAATCATATCAAAAATTTGTGTCTTTTTTCTGCTTTCCCCATCAATGTATTTCTTTTTAAAAAAACCTCATCTTTACTTGGGTTAAAATAGACTTTTTCTTCTTTTAAAATCAGTTTTTCACAGGGGAACTCCCCAGCTTTAGTGTTTGATGGGCCAGCTCTTTCCACCTTTCTATCTTGTCCAACAGAGACTCAGGAAAAGCACTGCAATAAGTCAAAACACAAATGGAATAATGTCCTCTTCTGGCCAGTTGTGTTGGGCTGATCCAGTGTGACCCACACCTGAGACACATCCCCAAGCAGCTTAAGACAAATTTACAGGAGACTGAGCAGAAATTCCACCCCAGTCTTCTCAGACCTGTGGAGATTGCCCAACCTTCACTGCTGCCAGGTTTAATGACTGAGACACAGCCCAACAAGCAGTAACCCATCACAGGATTCCTCCACTGCATTTAGAAAGGAAAATAGAAGAGAACACCAGGATCAATGTTGGGATGAGTCCAATTTCACCAACACAAGAGTGATGAGCCACCACAGCACCCAGAAGGTATAAAGTTGTTAGAAGGACTGGATTATCTTTTAATTGTGGCCCTTGCAAGCATCTATTTGGAGACAAAGATGCAAAGTCATGACAGTTTGCAGCAGTGATTTCTAAACATTTCCAACCACAAATTCTCCTCCCTGAGCAATGTACTCATTTTCATTTACTGTGCCAGGCTCTTTGCCCCATTCTGAGAAATGCTGGTCTAAGGGGGATGCACAACATAACCCATCACACTCACAACTCATTTCTGGGATGCTCTATGACCTAAGGGTTCCCACCAAGCACAGGATGGTTTGACCTCACCTCTGCTATGGAGATCAGAACCATAACTTAAATCAAATTCTGATGACAAGGTCCTGACCCAGGGTAGATCACATGATTGTGTGTAGGAGAGCAGCACAAATACTCATTGGAACATGGTTTCTCTTTTTAATATTTTATTATTTTTTTAGTGGATTTCTGCTCCCCCTCGGCAACTGACTTGCCATTTAAATAAAGTCCAATATTTGTCTCCTCCACTAAAAATTAAGTCCTGAATTGTTTGCTGGGCACTGCAATTAAAGCAAGTTTAAGCAGACAGAGCAGCTCACAGTCCTCTGCCTTTACTGTAGCCATTTGTTAACTGTGTGTCATTAAAAAATTAAATAAATAAACCCCCAAATGCAAATTTGACACATGAAAACACCCCACGTTGACACCAACTAGCTGATTAGTTAGTATTTTAGATGCAGTAAAATCAAAGGGTAAATTCATACACGTGTTTTAAAGCTATTTCTCCAAAGTAAATCCAAGGGTCAGTAAGACTTTATGAACTTTCCTTCCTCTACCAAAGGAATGGGTCATTTTTTCAATTAATAAAGAACATGTGGTAGAGATGAACATTTTTATCTTCAGAGAAGGTAAGAGCCATTTTGTCCCTTGCCAACCATTTTCAAAGATGCTTGACCCCAGGTGTGTTCACCTTTGCTCAGAAGACCCAGAGGAGCCTGGCCTGGGAAAAGTGAGTGCCAGGAACCACTGGCAAGATGCCAGGACAAATTTTATGTTCTGATTTCATTTTACATCTACTGTCAATGAGAAGACAGAAAAGAATGTAGGGGCCAACAACCAAATTTTATGAAAGTTTATTGCCTAAATATTACTTTTGAGTGTTGTACTCACAGACAACACAATAACGGGGTGTGTTTATTGATGGAGGGGAGAGTGTGCTCAGTTTAGCACTGTAACAGACTGAGACACATTGCAGTGATATGTCAGGAAGGCTTGGTAGAGACTAAAATTAAAAGCAAGCCTCACTAAATCTTAAAAATGGGATTGCTACATCAACAGCTTGATGTATAGCTTCTATTGTTGTTCACAGATAATAGTTATTTTCTGTACCTATGAAGTGCTTTCTGTATTAAAGTACTCCTGCCATCATAAAACACTTGTGAAAATTAACAGCCAACTTCTCTTCTGCACTGAATATTAATTACTGTATGAACATTTCTTGCCACACAGCTTTCAAAACATCTTCTCTCCTAGGATATTTAATTTCATGTGGAAAGCAATTTTTCATCAGCCTACACAAATTAGTGAATGGAGAGGACATGGTACATCTGACTGCCTGTCTGAACTCCGAGAAAGCACTCTCCCCACTGTGAGTTACTGGGCTTGAAATGAAACATTAATTATGTTTTTTATTTATAAACAGGAATTGATCAAAGGACAGATACAGAGTGGTAATGGTAGATGTCAGTGAGTTTATTAATAAATGTTAGATCTTTGAGGCAAATGCTGCACCTGGATTTAGTTAAAATGAAATGTTTCATACATGTCACTGGAGTGAGCATTGCCAATACTGTCAAGATGGGAAAGGTTAAAGTACAGGTATGAATACAAAGTGATCAGAATTAGAGTTACAGCAAGCATTGGACGTGAGGGGGAGGAATATCAGAAAGATGTTTGGGAGGAGAGAAAGCCCTTGAAAGCAGCAACCCCAGAGCCCCCAGAGAGCCAACAGACAGTAACTCAAACACAGCCTTAAACTGGCCAAGACAGCAAGGTCACTGGCTGCTTATGGAATACATACATTAGCCCAAATTAGTTATTCCTATTTGTCACAGAGGACTTCACATCAAAACCAGTTCATACACTTCAGCACATCTCAGGGCTGGAAAGGTTCAATGAGATTTCTGAGCACAGTCAACATTAATCATTCAAGAGCTGAAGTGCCTAAATTAGTATGAAAGATACTGCAGTAAGTGCAGCTTGGCCAAATAATAATTAAATGACTACCGTGAAGAAGAGAAAAAAGAACAACTGTTCAAGTCCTTGGTTTGAGGAAGGGGAGCAGGACCCAGCAGAGGTGTCTCTCACTGCTGCATCTCCTTCTGAACATTTCTCTATTGAATACAAGGTGAATTTAAAACTCTACTAGCTGTTTTCTCTTTTTAGACTTAGCCCTAGAAACATTTATAAACAACACTAAATCTTTGCTTCTACACATCCAAGTTGAGGTTGCTGCAAAAATGTTTCCAGGATCAGCTTTCTCCACCCCTACTGAAACTTTACAAGGGATTTATAAAGCTGCTCATAAAACACAATCTAAAAGTCCATACCTTATTTCCCTAGAAAAAGCAAGTGAAATGATGCTTCATGCTATAAACTAATTAAGTTGTTGCTTCCTTTTACTTAAGTCAAATACTCAAACCTCTCATATTATTTTCATTTTCTTCCTGCTTTGAACTGCTATCAGATAGCCCAAATAAAACATTTTGTTGGTCAAAACCTTAAAGAAAGAAAAGGGAAAAATATATCAGCTTTCTAAGGTTTTTTTTATATAAAGACCCTGTCTTGATCTTGATAGCATATTTATAAATAATTAAAATACATGAACAACAATAATAGCAAAATACTTCTCTTATAAGTCTTGAACTCAACTTTCTATCACCATGATGAGCCGCTATTTATCTTGCCTGTGGTAATACTTTATAATGATTACATAAAGAGGTCTATTTTAGGGAGGTTATATCTTTGATCTCTCTTTCTTTCTCATAGAAATCACTTGCAGCTGACAGATCCATTACACTTACACATCATACTCTTCGTCTGCAAACAAAATACAGAATCATTTTGATTCCTCTAGAAAAGTGCTTTCCTGCTTCTCTCAGCACATATCAAGGAATCACAGAATGCTTTAGGTTGGAAGAGATCTTAAAGATCATCTCATTCCCCTCCCCTGCCATGGGCAGGGACACATCCACCATCCCAGCTTGCTCCAAGCGCTGTCCAACCTGGCCTTGGACACTTCCAGGGACGGGGCAGCCACAGCTTCTCTGAGCAACCTGTGCCAGAGTCTCACCACCTTTAGGGTAATGAATTTATTCCCAATATCCCAGCTAACCCTGTCCTCTGTCACTGTGGAGATGTTCCCCCTTGTCCTGTCACTCCATCCCTTGTCCAAAGTCCCTCTCCAGCTCCCCTCTAGCCCCTTTAGGCACTGCAAGGGGCTCTAAGGTACCCCAAGATCCTTTCCCAGGTTGAACAATCCCAACTCTCTCAGACTGAGTCAGAAATAATTGAAAACACACTGTGAAAATCAAAGGGGGCACTGATTCCTCAGGCAAGCACGTAGAATTCATGTTTGTTATTCAGATTTTTTTTTTCTGTCAACTGACAAATACATCCATTTAAAAAAATCCTACCTGCAAACAAGGCATTTCTAAGGTTGGTACAGTTTGTTGAAATTTTCTAGAAAGCAGAGAAAGTGGCAAAGGTGAAAGAGGCTTTTTTTTCTGTTGGCCTTATGGAGGAAGCACACAGCCAAGCCTTTTGAAGCACAGGATTTGTTCCTGATACTGCTGAACCCATCTCGCCTCCAACACCACCTTTCCCATCATGTGCTTCACCCCCTCTTTCTGAGCCCTTGTCTTATGTAAGATCATTTAATTCCTCATGTACTCTCAGTCAACCAAAGAAGTTCCAGGAATTATGGACAGAATACATTTCCAGGTGCTTTTCCTTCAATGTCTTCAGTAAATGCCTTAAATAGGTTGTGTTCATTATGTGCTTCACCTGAAAATAGTTACAGTAATAGCTACTAGACCACAAGGAAGACACACAAGAACAAAGCCAAGATGCCTTGATATTTTCTATCAAAATCTTCATCAAATTTGACTCACATATTCCAAAAGAAGAATGAGGTCAAGACCATTGGGAAAAGGAGTTTAACAGGACCCATGTACCAAGGAAGTTTCTAATCATCTCAGTTTCTAATCAACAAACTTTCTAATAGCTAAGTGTCAAAATAAAAAAAAGATAGGTGAGGAAGAGCAAGAAGTGGGGGGAAATGTGTTTCAAAGTGAGAAAAAGAAATACATTTCTGAAAGGGAGCTACCCATGGCATCAGCCAGATAACATCAGAAGGGGATGCTAATCACTATTTCATAATTAACTAAGTTAAACCCATGTTGTGGCTTTTAAAACATCATAACAGAGCCTGTGTGTTCCTCTGCCTTGAACTTTGATTCCTGAACAAGCTCTTATGGGGTTTCTCAGAGTTTCAAAGGGTCCTGTAAATGTTGTGCTGCTTTATCATTATTTATCCCACACAAAAGACATCCCCTGATTTAAGTCAGATTTAATCATGGTATTAAATGGGGAGAACTGCTGTTAGGATATCACAGGCTTATTTACATTAGTCCCAGATTGATCCCAATAATCTGCAAGCAGTTACCGCTGAAGTGATGAACCATATTGACAAGACAGAATGAATGCTGCAAAGCACTTATTTATGTGCAAATAAATATGCATTTGCCACCAAGACTTCGTCCAATATAAGCTCTAAACTCCAGAGACCGGGAAAATATGCTTCCCACTGGGGTACACACTCTCTGCTAGAGTGTGACTAACTCTACTCTGCTGGCAGACTAGATTTAATAACGTTCTTCTCCTTCCCAAGAATGTTATAAAGCTGCATTAACATCCTCAGGCAAAAGTCTCCACAAAAATGAAAAGGAATATTGTTTCTATTTTAGAGAAGTGAAAAAACCCTATAGCCAGCCACCTACATAGTAAGTATTTCCATTCATCTTTGTAGCTGAAACCCCAACATTCAGATCACCTCAAAGTTTAGAATAAAGTAGTATGGGAAGTTAAACACTTGAGCAAATTCAGGATTGCAATTACCTTAGTTAAAGTGCAATCCTGATTTATCACCCAATTCCTACTAGGAATCTTTCTGTCAACTTTCCAGAATGAATACAGATGACTGCACAGAGGGCTCAAGGCATATATCAAATAATATGTACTACATGGATTTTGGAGAAGACAACTTTTCATGTATACATCAAACCCTGAATGCTTCATGGAGAGACAAATCCTCATCCAGTAGAATGGAAAAGAAACCACCAGAAAAAGAAAGGTAAAAAAATCATTTCAGCATAAGGAATCAAACAAGCAGACACAAACTCTACTTCCCAAAATAATTTAAATTTATCTTTATGACACTGTTTTAGGTCAACACCTGAAAAACAGACCCCAGAGTTCATGCACAAAAACTTTAGGCAAAGTTCTGGTTTTATTGTTAATGGGGAATATGAAACAACAACTCATTGTTCACAACCAGATACTATGAACAAATTTAAAATAGGCTCAGCACTGGTATCTACAGCAGCAAGAACTGGGCATGTTACCAGCACTTGCTGTACAAGTGCTGCCTTACAGTTGTACTAACACTTAATCCTTACCTCTTTCACGTCTCTTTTACAAAGCCTAAGTGTAAAATGGCACTAAATGCAGTGGGAAAACACAGCAATTCCCAGTTGCCTTATTAAAACACTGACAAGGTTGCAGTGAGATGTGCTGGAGAGGCAGCTCTGCAATGTTATTACTGTGTGGTGGAAGGAAACCTTGTCTAGAAAGTGAGTTTATTGAGATAATACCTTCATATTTCTGACTGATTACCTATTCAATAAATAAATATATCCCTATTTTAAATAAACATGGAATTTGTAGATTCCTTCATTATTACTTAATCTCCACCAATAAAAGCTTTTCTGTAAAGGAAGGGCACAGTACCGGGCAGAGATTCACCAAAATCTTTCCAAATGCTGTAATGTCATAGTGGCAGCACAAACTACCCATAAAAGCACTTAAGCTGCCAGTACCCAGAACAGCACATAAAATCCAGGAAACTTATGGGAATTACAGTGGTACTTACAGAAAAGCTTAGTACAGACAAATTCCCAACAACATCAGAAAGCTCCATCACTGTCACCAAGCTGGACACATCATAGGCAGGGCCAGTGTTTAGGTGACACTGTACAAGCACGAACAATCAACTTGAGTGACACCTTAATTAATGGCTCCTGAATTGCTGGGGAATACATGCATTACTCAGATACTTCAGAATTGCTAAATAATGTGGTAAAACCATTACAACCTGCCTGAAGTTCCTGCAAGTCTTTGAAAAGTTCCTGGAAGTCTTTCTGGTTACTGCTGTAATCTTTGATGCTCCACTGTCCCCTACACCCTTGGCAGACACCAGCACGTAGGCAGGGGCATGGCATTGCTGGGAAGCTGGAAAATGCTGTTCTTAGCAGAAAAGGAAGGTGTGAAATGGGTGAAATCAGTAAAAATGCTGGAGCTGATGTCAAGCTGTAGTTGCAGAGCAGCTGCATCTCCATCTGGTCTCCTGTCTCCTCCATCCAGACCTGGACCTGACCCCTGGGCTTCCCAGCCTGGCCCTGGAACTGTCTCCAGGATTTCCTGGGCTGTGTGTGATGCTGAGCAGTGCCTCTGGACCCACTCCTGGGTGCTTTGGCATCATCTGCTCCAGGTGGAGCCACTGGCCACCACCACATCCTCTGGCCTTTGGAGCATCGCTCCTCATCAAGAGGCACCTGAAATCCCCACAAATCTTCCTGAAGTGTTGCTGCTGAGCACAAAACAAACCCAGAGAAGGCATGTTGGGATCATGATGTGACACAGCAGTGGGTGCCTTGTTCCATGACTAAGGGCTGACAGATGCTGTCTGCTCCTTCAAGGTGATCCCATTGGAGCAACCCTGCAAACACGGGAGGTGACATTAAACACCACCTGTGCCTGCTCCTGGAACAAACAGCCATTAACTGGAATTCTCATTCTTACTAACAACTGCATGAGTCCAATGTGAGGATAAGAAGGTCCATGCTCCTGATGGTCCTCAGCTTTGTGTAAGAGGTAAATACCACCATTTCCCAAAATATTTACAGTGACAAAACTACCAAGAACACAGAAATTAAAAAAGGCTTTTATCATAACTGACTATCATTTTGCTGTTTTAATTCTTCAGACATATTTAGAAGACAAGTTCTGCTCTATTAAAACTTGTATAATCCTTTTTCCTCCTGCCCTTATCACCCATCCTGACCCAACCAGCTTTCCAGGAAAGAAAGCAATTTACACTAAGGACATCTTTCCCATGAGAACAGGGTTTGTGGAACCTCACACCGTGAAGTTTTTTGAGAAGCAGCACCAACATGGGCACATATTATCAATTTATCCATGTGCCAATACCAGAATAAATCCATTTTTTTATCATGTGGTGCCTGGCAACAAAGATGGAGATAACTGCTGTAAACTTGGATTCCAAAATGGATTTTGAGTTGCAAAGCACACTTGGACAGTAGAAAAACTTGGTGACAACCGTGATTCCTTCAGTCTGTTTTTGCTTCTGGTGCAAACACTTAACCTTTATCTGTAACCAAAAGGGACAGCAGAAAGTCCTTGCCTAGACAAACATAGTCTAGATATAGAACATGAAAAATTCAGATGTGTCTCTGAGATAACATTAAATCCACACATTTATTTGAAAACTAGATTCTTTATTCAAAGGATAATTCATAAATGCCTTCAAGAATAATGATTCAATACCATGCACATGGAATTAACTACCTAAATCCATTGTTCATTTGTGGCAATTTCACGGTGAACAGAGATGAAATGTCTTCCAAACCAAAGAGAGGATTTTTCTAAGATTAAAGGTAATATGCAGCTTTAAGTGGGTTAATATTTATGTTAGGCCACTGTAGCAAATCTAAATACACAAAGAAATGTAACTCAAGCTTTGGAGAAAACTGCAATTAAAAAATGAATTAAAATCAAATTAATCTTTGCCCTGTCCCAGTGTAATGATTTAATTGCAATTATGAAATCTGTAGCAGAAAAAAAAGAAATGAAGACTAAATTACACATATAACTGAACAAAGGCAGAGACAGCTAAAGGAGAAGTACAGCAATTCAACAATAAAATGCTTTGCTTGAGGTCAAAGCTTATTATTTGCATTAGAGGTACTTGGGAGTCATCTGTATGGCAGAAGAAAACAATTTTTCAGCAAACTTGTGAAGTTTTGAATGAACTAGACTGACATCTGGCAAATGATATTTCCATAAACAAATGTTGACACGTGACAGATGGATACAAGGGCTATTTGAGGACTACTGTATGCATTCATGTTTTTCATACCACATTTCTCTTTACAGGCTTCCTAGCAACAGGATTTCTAACTAAATCCTTCAGAAGCCACATGCTCTCTGAAGGACTCACTACCCTCCCTCTAAAAGAGCATTTGTAGGGGGAATTTGAGAAAGTCATTCAAGAAAAGTATTAAACAAATGCTCCTCCAGGTTAGCAGAGAAGCACATGACTGATCTGAGCTGGTTGAGTTGGAAAATTTTTTAAAATATCTTCCAGACAGGATTTGTTCCAATTTGTGCTGCATTTTGTTTTATTAAAGCTGAGCCCTGAAAACATTTCCATTACCTATGAGAGCACAAACCACACATGATGAAGGTGTGATTCCTCAAAGGTTTTACAGGGAGAATTCATGCTCTAAGGGCATGAGCCAGGTAACCACTGGCAGCAGTGCTGAAAGCTGTGAGCATCTGTAGCTGTAAGCTCCTTGTTGGCCTGTATTTCAGCTCTTACATTTCTTCTGCCTGTCAAGAATGCTGGAGATATTGTCTGAGAATACTGGCTTAAACATCTCAAGGTTCAAGACCTGAAAGTGACGTGAAGCAGCCCTGGAGGACAGGGCAAAGGAGAATGCCCAGGGAGTTGGCTATGGAGCAGTAAATTTAAAAATAATCAAACTACACAAGGTCTTCAAGGCATTGGACTACACATTTCCCCAAATGACAAGCATACACTGCTTCTTGGCAACTGAGAAATAAATGCTGCAGAAAAAGCACTGGAGGATGATGGTATCTTCCTTCATTTGCCAAAGGAACAGAAAAAAATAAAAAGCCAAACCATTCTGCTACAATCTGGTATTTCTGAACTTTTTTTTCCTGAATTTCAGAATAAAAGATGTCAGAATTGCACTGGAGATGGTCCTAGTAAGGTTTCACCCTGACTCCATCTCACATTTTTAACACATTGAAGCAGATATACCACTTGAAGACATTAATTCAACCCAGAAAGAATATTTGAGAGTATCCAGGACAACAAAAACAGGATAGGAAAAAAAAGAGCATTATCATTAAATGCATTTTTATTCATAGCCATGAACATACTAGATTGTTGCCTTGGGGTATGTTTATTAATATATTTATCTTTTTCTCCTTTTTTTTTTTTCATTTTTCAATTGAAGCCAACTAGGTTTTTATGGCCTTTCAACACACACAGCTCAAATAAGGAGACGCTGGCTATGAAACACATCCAAGTTAAAATCATGGTCTGCCATTAATTTATTAACAGAGAGCTACATGATTTCCCAAAGATCAAAGCATGCATTTTTAAGCCACAGAGTGTGAATTTATCAAGAATTAATCTTCATTCACTGACACATCATAAGGATCCTTTCATGATTTAACCATGCATCACGTATGTGAACTTGCTCAAGTGCCAAATACTCCTATTACCTCAGCATGCACTTCCCTTAAAATCTTGAACACACAAAGATGTTCCACACAATCTCCTCACATGTGTTTCAGGCATCTCTTTACCTTCCATTTTAACAAAAACATTATTTTAGAAGGCTCAAATTCCTTAAATTTGATAGTCCAATTTACACTAAATACTTCTTATTTGCCACGCAGCAATTACTCTGGAGATTAAAACCCTTCAAATGGGTATTTAGTGCTGTGCTTGCTCTTATTTCCACTCTGGACATGCTTTTTACAGAGTCAGGGCAATGCTTCATCCCATTGCCAGTTCCAAAGCCCTTTCTTGGCACATTCCTATTATTTTAATACATACAGCAAGAATCCACAGACTGTCAGTTTCTCTCAGAAGACACAGGGATCAAAGAGAATTCTCTTTTCCTTCTAATCAAAACTAACACACAGAAAATAATATGCTAAAGCCTTTATTGACTGTACTCTTTTTGAGTATCATCAGCAAAATGTGGAAATACAAATCCCTGGAGGCAGCACGGACACGGATGTGGTAGCACAGCAGAGCTCTACCTTGGACCATTCATCTACCTAAGTCCTTGCTATTACCTCAAATACCCCATTTACTTACATTAGAGCCAGCTCAGTTTTTATGCTCCAGTTTTGATAATTCATGTACTGGTTTTGATATATTATTGGCCATGTTTTCTTTTTTCTTTTTTGCCATGGATTTGGCCATGTCTTTTTATTGCCGCGGGACTTTTTGCTGTATATTCATTACGATATGGGTCATAATTTTTAAGTAGAACATCTATTACTCTGTAGTTCACTGAGATATTTCT
Source organism: Parus major (assembly GCF_001522545.3). Taxonomy (NCBI): domain Eukaryota; kingdom Metazoa; phylum Chordata; class Aves; order Passeriformes; family Paridae; genus Parus; species Parus major. The sequence goes on from NC_031769.1 coordinate 146,345,812, forward strand.
TAAGCCCTGCCACAAGGAAAACCATAAGTTTTCACATTTAAAAGATGCAAAAAACCTCACAAACTTCTGGAATAATTTATTGGATTTATGCCAATAAATAAATACACTTTATGCTTTTAAATCACAGTGCCAATGATGGGTGCATTCCCCTCCCAAATGCTGACTGGGCTCATGACACAAAGATTTTTCATCTCAGACTTCCAACATCACAGCACTTACAAAACTAAAGAAATCTCTCCATCCATGGTCACTCCCCTGGCAGACACCTCAAGCTATGTCAAGTCTCTCTGCAGCGATGTTTAACTTTTCCTTGGGTTTTTATTATATAAAAACAACTTTTAGTGAAGATGTATTTGGCTACTTTACCACTGGGAAAGGAAAGCAATAAGGAATGGTGCATTCTTGACTGCTGCATACCTTTAGGGATCAGGTTTATAAGAATCACGAATTAAATGGAACAGATAAATGAAAATCCATCTGCTGTGGGAAAACCAAGCCATATAGCCCTGAATCCCCCAAAAGAAACTCTGCAAATTTGTCTTCTGAATTAACATCAAAGGCTGTGGGGAACAGACACATATGAAATCAAAATATGAATGCATCACTGATTTTACCATGGTTCTACCTGGTAAACTTTTGGGGGAAAGGAATTGTGATTTATGTTGCTGAATAGTAGGGCATATAGTGATGCCATTTGGGTTTTGCTTTTTTTTCTTTTATATGCTCTCTGTATTCTTCACACATATATTTGTAGCTCTGTAGTCTGTTCTATTAATGGCTTGTCTTCCCAGAATTTTTCTATGGTCCTTCCTTAAGCAGAAAGACAAAACAAATTCCAGAGTTCCAAGCCCCAGGAAGAACAAGGCCCCAGTGCTGTCTTGGTTCTTCCTGGGAAACAAGGCAGAGAACAACTCTTTGAGATACATTCTTGTGGAGAAAGTACAGCTAGTGCTGAAGGGGGGCTCCAGAGAAGGGGCTTGACCCTCTCCAATCTGGAGAATTGCATCACCACTTGTCCTTCTAACTGGTGCTTTTTATCAATTATGATAATTTCCTAAAATCCTGTAAAAGTGTACTCATCCTTGGGGAGGGTGGGCTTTTTTGGACATCTTTCCATAACTGCCTCTGGAGGCCTTCAAATAAAGATTCCCTTTTATATTAACTCTTTACTAAAATTATCTCGAGTTTCATTTCCAGGTTGGGTAAAAGGCAACAAAAGCACTTGAAAAAACCCGAGTATGTCCCTAAGTAGAACTTCAAAGACATTAAATCAGTGGCTTAGTTTTGAGTGATTAAAGGAAAACACATGAAATAAAATTAATTTCATGTAATACTAATAACAACTCCAAGTACCTGGATAGTGAAATTCAGCTTACTGGCAAACTTATTTGAAAAACTATTCAAATTTACTCACCTATGTTTATCACAACATTCTGAACCAAAATGTCAGTTCCTAATTTTGCTGAGGAAGAAATCAAGTCACAGTTCAATGGCTCTTTCAAGTCCCAAAAAGGTCTCAGTGAGAAGCTCATATTTACATCTCCTATCACTGATAACCCATCTTCCTTAGTACAAAGCTCAGTAAAGTGCTTTATTTAATCCCCTTCTCATTCCAAATATCAGAAGCTGAAACTTTGCTCTTCATTTTGTGCTACAGATTAGCACCTTTGTTTTTGCTCTGAGAGAAATCCCAATTATGCTATATTTCCCAACATCACACATAAAACTGTACTTTCTTACTGCAGTCCTTTACTAGTTTCCTTTAAGCTGAACATAAAGTTTACTGCTTGGATGTGAAAAATGTAACTTAATAATTTCTTCCTGAGGTGACAATTGGAAAAGAAGAAAAAATTACAGAGGAGGCACATGGACTTTTAATTGACTATCATGACAATTATATTACCCCAGAGATCGTCATTTGAAGAAAAGGTCCTCGCAATAAGACATTAAAACAACTATATTTTCTATGTCTTGGGTATCTTTCATCAGAGGTTCTCAGTGCATCTACAGTCATTCATTAATTAAACTGTAAGAGCCCCAAGTGTCATCAAGCAATTACTGCTTATCTCCCCTTAGTAAATACCAAATCAGGGACAGGGACAGTTAATTTCTAGGAAGATTTTAAATGTGTCCTTCCCAACTGACATTACTTTTACAAATGAATTAGGTTTCCTAGGTGGGTATTTGAGGTACTGATGAGTTGTTTGTGAGGCAGAAAAAGACGTGAGGCACAAGCTGGTGCACACGAATGATCGAACATCTGAGGCAGCTCAGAGCCAAAGGCACTGCAGAGAAGTGAACCAAAGGAGTCCCAAGATAATTCTAACCCTCCCTATCTCATAAACTGCAAAACAGCCCCAAGGTCCAAAGTTCCTTTACAAGGAAATCTGCAATAATGGTTGAAACTCATAATTTCATTGATTTGCACAACTTATGTACCTTTTTTGGCTTCCATGGACGATGCTTTCCTCAGGTTTTTCATCACAATTTTAATTATTTTTGGACCCAGATGCAAGACTGTCATAAGATCTTCTAGTAGCAGTAATGTCACACCCATCTCTCTTGGGTACAAATGTACAAAGACCAATGATATAACATCCCCCCCTCCTTCAAACAAACCCAGGACATGAATTCTCCTCCTGTCTGCTAACATTCAGCTTTGTAAAGTATTTTAGATGTCATTTTTTATGCTGGACCCTACTTATTATGCTTTTAATGTCCAAGAATTCTGAAGCCCTTGTTAAAGCCTTATGGTTTAAATAAGAACATATTTTTTACTTCAGTTTAACTTTAATTAGACCTTTGCCACAAGTCAGAAGCAAAAAGAAAAGGCTGGCTTCTTCTGTCAAGTAGGTGTTTCAATCACCCTGAATGAACAGAAGTATTTCTCTGGGACAGAAAAGTATTATAAACATTGAGAGGTTCCAGGGCACAATGGTTTGCATATAAGGTAACAGCCTTTTCAATTCAGGAAGCTGAGATTTGTATCTACATAGGACAGAAGGAAAATTAATTTGATGGCCTCAGTACGGACCTCTTGGACCTAATTAACATTCCAAACCTCTCTCAGAAACAGTACTTGAGTAGTTTCTTAAATGAGAACCAAAACGAAATAACACTGTAAAGCCTGAGGTGACAAAGCTCAAAGGGAACAGTCATTTCAGTTCATGATTATTTTTTCTATAGAAGAGGGAACAGAAATGCATATTAATGAGAATGAAGGGTTTGGAGAGAGATGACCTCTTCTTGCAAACTTTATCTCATTTATATCATTAGATATCAAAAATACTCAGGGCACCCCTTTTGGACAATTGTACTATTTGCTCTAACTTTTCACCCCCTGCTTCCAGATAATAGTGAAGACAGAGAAAAACAAATTCTGTTTCATTAAAAAATACTGTGGATTAAGATCTTTTACCAGAACTAAGCAATGCATGACTGAAAAAGGAGTTCCACAAACATCATCCCTCAGCAGGTTCCAGAGCAGATCTAAAGCTATTGGTACAATATGATACCTCAGCCTCCACCTGCCTCTTTATGGAGTTCTCTGAGTGGTACAGATAAAGAAAAAAAAAAGTATAAAACTTGTTCCTACTCACAATTTTAAACAAAGGAAAATATTAAATTGTGGAGATAATTTCCTTTGTTTTAGGCCAAGGGAAATCATGGTCAGAGTGTGAGACTTAATGAAAATGAAGTTTCTTATAAAAATAAAGAAACCTAACAAAATCCTATGTTAATTCTAATTCTCCTTGCATTTTTTAAAAAGGACATCTGAGAAATCTCACTTGTGTAAGTTTTATGCCAAGCAATCATGGGCTGTGCAATAAACAGAGCAAAAGTGAGAACTTAGCAGAGCCCAAGTGAATCAGCGAGGTGATCTTGTCTTACCCTTTAGCCTTAAGCAGTCACTTGGCACATGCATGGGATGAGGCCTTTTTCCCATTTTTCATACAGAACAGAATTGCTGCCTATCAGCAGAAATGAACATTCCTCCATCCTTTAAAAACACTTCCCTCCGTGTCTCTCTGTTCTGTGTGAGCACACTATAAACTCCAACAGCAAGACAACAATCTCTGCTCCTGTAAAATAAACAGCAGGAAGCTTCCTAGCTTTTCACATTCAACAGCAACAAATTTATTTTGGTCCAGCAGACCAAAGACACGTTCCTGCTAAAGCGACACTCGCTCAATGAAACACCAAAGCCATTTTCAACACTGCTGACTCCGATTTTGAGCTGCATTGCATCCAACTGCATTCTGTGGGGAAGCAGCCTACAGAAAGCACGATGGCAAGCTGGTCTCTAGGGCATCAACAACTGCCTTTTCATGGACCTCCCTAATGATGAGTGTGGGCACATATGTGAAGGCAGCATGAGAACTCATTGTGTTACAGAGGCTTGCTGTGAGCCAGACGTCTGAGCTACTTGAAAGTCCCAGCAAGTCTTTGTCTGAGAAAACAAGTAAATAGCTCTTTTTATTTGGCCTTTATTGGAATAATTGATGTTGCTATAGAGAACACAGTTATAAATTCGATCATCATTCTCTCAGAAAACCAAAACAATCTTTCTAAGGAACAGTCTGAAAGCAAGCACAGTAATTTAGCATGTAGATTAAACACAGCCATAACTGTGGAAAGAATTTACCTTGCAAATGAAGAACCTACAGGTCTAAATCTGTACATTTAAGATGGTATACAATGCTACCTTTCTTCAAAGGTAGTTCCAAATATCAAGTGAAAACAGAATTTTCAGATATCATGAACTTCAAACATTGACTTTTGACAGTTTGTACTTACACAGGAGAAAATCATCCCAAAGAACTGAGGTCCCAATTAAATCTCAAGCTTTTTTATCTGAGAATTTGGTGGCCATAAAACTCTTTCAACTACGGGCACAGTAAGAGAAGGGATTCAGGACAACATTTTATTATTTTTTTTTCCTACACAAATAACTTTCAGCAGATTTTCACAAAACTGTCTTGTTATCCATCCTTTTCAGTACAGATGTCAGGGACTCCATGGGGAGGAGTTGGGAAAGCATCCTTAGAGACACTTCTTGCCTTTTTCTTGCCCTGGCTGGCTAGAGTTTTGTCTTGGCAATCACTTGTTTCTCTCTCAGTGGTGGGCAAAGTTCACAGCTCAGACAAACCAGCTTGCTCAAGGCATTCTCCACTGGGAAAACCATCCACAAGGCCACTTACACTCTCTTTCCCCCTCCTGATAGCAATTCATTTAGAAAAAAACCAAAACATTAAAAGTACTCTAGGTTGAAAGGTAGATTTGAACCCATTATTATCCAGATAAAACCATCTCAACTGGAGTTTTCAGCTGGTTCTTTAAAATCCTTTCTCTCAAGATGGGAAGATATAACAATTTTCTCACAATTATGTCTCAGAAACCTGAAATTTCACTCATCTTTACATCCTCTGTCAGAAGGAATCTGTGGCTTCAGTACATGAAACATCAGTAATGTAATTTCATGGAAGTTCATGTTTGTGGAAATCAGATGCTGAATTGCACACAAGACTCATCTAGACCAGCACTTCCTCTGTACCAGGTATTCCAGAAGGAAAGAGCTTCATTATCCAGTACAGTGGAAAGGGGAGAGACAAAAACTGAGCAACAAACTCTTAATTCTTCTGCCTTGGTCCCAAAAAACCTAGCATTTAAAAAAACCTGAATTTTCCAACAGAGGCTGGAAAATGGTACTAAACTTTTTTGAAAGTTTCTTCATTAAACACCAATAAAATAGAAAGTGAGTACCATTTTCTAAATAAAAGTAACTTTCCCTATTTCCCAAAAGTTTCTCCATTTTCTGAAACACCACTCAGGTCAGCATAAAGTGTTTTAATGAAGGTTCCTCTGCACCAAGGCATTCCTTCCCAAAGAGCAGGGAGAAGCTGGCAATCACCCCCTCAGCATGCCAGTGGCACAAAACAGGATTTTTATGGGTCTGCAGACAAGATCAGACAGGAAGAAATAAATTCTCCCTGGACAAGCCAACAGGAATTGAGTGTCAGCACTTCATGAGGAATCAAATTTCCTTCATTTACTACAAATCACATTATATTCCAGGAATTCCTATATGAAATAGTAATTCCTCAGGCAAGGTCTCCATTTACTCTTGCCCGAGGTAGGCTCTGAGTCAGATCTTCAGAGCTGGGCTCCTGGGTGTTGGTGACACACTGGCAGGGGGAAAAGCTCCTCCCAGCCACAATGTCACACACTGATGAAGGACAGATCCCCTTAATTTCAACAGCAATGTGGCTTCTGCCTTTTAGAACAAAAATGCATAAATAAGCATCCCAGGGAGTTTTTTAATTGGCAGCTTTCTCTGAAGAGAAACCTGATTTGTTAATAAAGTATTCTTGGTAAAAACTCTCAAATCTCTTTACCCTTAAAGGCTGGAAAATCAAGTTTGTAGCTCTAGTATGGCCTGCTTCCAAAACTTGAACATCTGCAAGCTTTAAATCCGCTTTTTGCTATAAACTCAAAACAGGCTTAACCAGCAAAGAGTTTGTACTGATTAATGAAGCCAAACAGTATTAAAAAAAAATAAAACCTGAAATACTAATTATTAGTTTAACTTTTCCTGAGACAAAAGTGCTTTGTAAGAAGATGAGCAAAAGTAAGTGTGATATCCAACAAATTACAATTCTGCTTCACATTCTGGGGTTTTGATTTGTCACCAAGGGCCTGTGACTTGGACAGGTGATTCAAACCCCAGGACAAAACCAGAACAATAACTGTATTTCCTGAGGAACTCACACGAAGTTAAGACATTTATAATTTCTGCATATTAATGAAACAAACAATCTCATTGATTTTTCAAGATGTTAGAAAGAAAACAAACAAAAATTCTCTACTGCCTTTAGCTTTCCTTAGTCTATACAACAATCATGTTAGATACCTTTTCACTTCACAGTTAACCCTTGAAAGGGAGCACTAGATAAAGTCTTACCAATTGGTAACAGCTATGAATATTGAAGAGTCTTTCCTTTTCCTTTTCCTTTTCCTTTTCCTTTTCCTTTTCCTTTTCCTTTTCCTTTTCCTTTTCCTTTTCCTTTTCCTTTTCCTTTTCCTTTTCCTTTCCTTTCCCCTTTCCATCATTTGGGATCAAAATCAAAAGATGCTGAAGATCATCAATTAACCTGAATCACAAAAGACTCTGGAATCAATGGGTATGCACCAATCTCCTCGAGGTGAGGTGCTTTATGCCATGTTCTGATATTTATACCCTTAAAAAACAAGAGTGATGGAGTATGAAGGCTCGAGGAGAAAATGGACACCTGCTCTTTTTAACACAACTATTAATGGTCAAAATGTTTGAGGCTGTGTGCAGGAAGTGTTCATACAGAATGTCCAAGGCTTAGAAAGAGCATAAAAACACACTTCTGGTAACAGAAACTCAAATTTTGCTAGCAAAAACCCCCTCAAAAGAACCCTGAATATAATGTGGTGGAAGGAAAAGATAACTTCTGAGAAAGTTCTTCTTTCCCAGTTGCTTCCAACAGGGAAAGAAAAGCAAGAAAACTGAAAATAGAACATGCAGACCTGCCTTTGCTCTAGTCCTGTGGCAGAAAGACACACTTATTCTCAAATTCAGTTTCACTTATTTTCTGTAAGTTCTAATTACCACCAGTACTTTAATTACTGCATTTTGCAGAAGACCCATACAATAACCATTGAAAAAAGTCATTAAAGCTAATGAAAAATTCAATTCCAATGACTTCACTAGGTTGGCTTCCAAATTCAGCTTTTAGAGTCTCGGAATAAAAAACTTTGACAGTTTACATCGTTAAATAATTGAATGTCATATAAATGTCCTCTTTTAGTCATCATTCATTTAATTATCTCCACTGTTGAAATAATGCAATAAGCCCATGCTGATCAGTATGCCTTAGCACTTCCAAGCCCAGATCTAAGAATACAAAACCAGTTATAGTATTTTTCCTCCAGAAAGATCAATTTCAATTTCAGTGTATATCTTCTAATATACATGATTATTAGCTCCTACTGTTGGGTTCACCATTCAACTCAGACCATAAGAGAAATATATATTTACATATATAAAAAAAAAAATTGAAAGGATAAGAACTGCCAAAATCAACTAGGAACTGAAATAAAGAAGAAGATTCCAAAAATCCAAATCAAACTTTATTTTTCTCTGTATCTCTACAATGAGATTATTTTCCCTTTTCCAGTAACTTGTCAACCCTTTGTCCCTGGAGTGCAGTTGGTATTTCTTGTTTAAAACTCCATGGTAGCAAACTGATCAGGGTTAGCCCAGATGTGGGATTTGTAGGTAGAAATACTGCTACGAATTTTTTTGAAGGGTATGTGTATTAAAAGTCCATATTGGACTTTGTAACATAGTGGTATCTGAGGTATTCTTAGAATGGATGACTCAATGCACAGAAAACACAGTATTTTGTGTTCTACTGATCAGTAAATGTGTATTTTATTATGATTCACTGGTCAGTAATAATTTTCCCTTTTAATTTAATTTAAAGTAGCAGTATCTCTATAATACATCCATATACCAAAGTATTTCAAACTACATTTTCAGGAACTCACAAATATGGATATATTTACATGTGTGTGCCACTGCTACAAGTTTCTGTCTGCAAAAGAGAGATGCAATATGTGAAACAGAGGTACTGGTCCTCAAGGCTATAAAGTCACTTTTATTCACATTAAAAATAATCATGCATATACTGGCTACCAGGAAGGATCCTTAAGCTTTTACTGTCCAAAAGGGACATTTCTTACATGTTGTCCACTTGCAACAAAAACAACCTGTGACTTAAATCACCACCACTTCCTTCTAAGTATTTAATATTCCAGCTTCATTCATCCCATTCTCTGAATTGTTTTCAGCAACTATAAAATGCAGAGTAACAAATTTTTTTTAAGGAGAGCAGGTTCACTGGTAGCATGGAATCAATAACCAACCAAGAGTCTGACCCTTTGTAACATTATTCCAATATTAAGCTACCTCCAGTGAGGGCTGAAAGAAAAAAAATCTAAAGAAATCCTACATCCTTCTCTTTGATCACTGCAGACTTGTATAGGATATCTCAATTTATAAAGAAAATAAAACATAACAAATAAACCAAATCTGTAAAAAAGGTCCTGACATATAACAGGCACAATTCTTGCCATCAATAAGCATGGAGCTCTTTAACCTTCCCTGGAGAGCTCAGCCTGTGGCATTAAGCTTGCACTGGGAAAAAAAATGCAAACTGTAGCATTCTTATTTTCAATCTAAGTCATGCAATGGGATGAATCATGTGCCTGAGAGTGAAGCAGAAAAGCTTGCCACTTTGAAAAATCATTACCTAGGTATGCTGGCTACAATAATTTCCCTCCAGCATTATTGAGTAATGAGGAGAACAAATGAACTTCAACTTTTTCTCATGATGGAGCAGTGATTGTTCTTGCCAGTCTGCCTACTACACATAAAGGACTTGGGGCATAAGGAGTATTACCAAATAATTCAGGAACTCAGAAAGCAATCAGAGCCCTGAGGAGACCTGACACCAAGGATGGCTGAGCTCATCCAGAGATCACACTGTCACTTCCACAGGCTGCACCATCTCTAACACCCACATGGCCCCAACTCAGGGAGAAAACAGATCTCCTCAGAACTTCCAGTGTGACCTCTACAACACATGCCACCAGAATCCTCCAGTTTATCTGTGTTCACATGGGAACAACTTCTAGAAAAACATCAGGTGCTGAGCACTGGTAAATCCTAACTCTTCATGTGAATGTCCCTGTGATTACCGAGTTCTTCTCTCTGTCCAGAAATTCAGCCTGCTCCAAGTCTGAAGTCCAGCTTCAGACTCCAGTGTGGTGGAATATTTCTTTGTCACCACCAGGTTTTTTCTCCAATTTTCCAAATCCATTCCTTGAAAAAGATATGCACAGATTGTAATCAACAGCCCAGATCCTTGTCTTCTTACAACAAAATACACAGAGCTCCCTCCCAATCCTTTTAACACATTTTTCTAGTCATCTGAGCATTTCTGAATCTCATTCAATTTTTAAAAACTATTGCTATTTTTCTTTATATCAACAAGCTAGATGTGACTATGATGGTCTAAAGATGTAAGTACATCAACATCTGCTCACGTGTTAGGAACCCATATAGTTTTAACATAACATTTTAAAATCTCTATTATAAAAGTATTACTTGACAAAAAAGGAAACATAAAAATAACCTACAACTGAAAATGTGCAAAGAGTATATATAAAATGGATATATATAGATAGATATATATATTTGGATTACCATATTCAGGTTTTATCCAGATTTCCATAATGCTGTTACATAAGATAACTAGAAAAAGACTGAATTTAATGCACTGTACATGATGTGTGCTGCCTTTAACAATTAAATCTTGCTGGTTAACATTTTCTCAAAGGTTTCTTTGTAAGGAACAGGGCCAGCTCAATGAAGGGATGGGCACAGAAAACCTCAGCCTGGCAAACTGAAAACATGGACAATGAGGTAAATCTTTAAGAAATAACAAGTCTTCCTCTGCATGCAACCACCTAAGAAAAAAAAATGTCCACAGTCTGTCCTAAAAATATGATAAATAATTCTTATTCTGGGCTGGCAAGGGGTAGCTAGTTAAAAGACACACATCAAACACATGCAACTGAGGCACGTGTGACACACCATATGGGTGTAGACAGCCTGCAAAACCTGCATCATTCCTTGATGTAAATTTCTTTCAAATCTAAAACATTTCTGACATCAAAGTATTTGTCCTGCCTTAATGGTAATTTCAAGTGATGAGCTTACAACATGACTACAACAGTACAGTTGGAACCAATTGGAACCTTTTAAGTTTACATTTTGCAAGAGTCATGTAAATTAAGTAACTCTAGTTATCAATCTCAAAAGCAACTCTAAATTCACTGATACCAGAAAAATGCTTAAGGTAATCAACAAGCTAAGTGTAAATATTTCTATTTTATAGAATTAGTTGCTCCCAGGTTTGAAAATGAGCATTTGGGTGCAGTGAAATGAAAGAGGCAATTGGAAACCAATTAGCTGAACTGAAAATGGAAATGATTTCAGCCCCAGATCTGCAATCTGCACTGAGACTTGCATCAGTGTTCTTATTATATCTTCTGCTTTGAATTGGACTTCACGTGATGAAGAGCTGCAAACACTGCTTGGTTTGGTAGAACTGGAGTATTTTGATATTTATCAACAACACCAGCAACACAACTACCACCCATGTTCTGGGTTATTTGCATTCCTGAGTTTATAGCTGTTTAGGAAGGTGGGATTCTGTCTATTTAGAGATATTAAATTCAGACTGGGCATTTTCACCCAAGGCTGCTCCTCCACACTGTTAGAAATTAATTCACTGATGGGATTTACCACACCTAACACAGCCAGAGTCAGGACAGTAAAGAAAGCCTTCTTGAGCTTCTCACTTCTCTGGAATGGGCATTTGGAAAGCAGATATTTGGTCACAGTTGGGCTTAATACATTGTGTTAAGGAGCAGCACATGAAACACAAGCACTTTTTTGGAGCTGCAGAGATCTGTTAATGAGCCATGGCAATGTGGCCTGCTTGCTGTCACTGAACAAACTTTGCTGTAATGGTAACTGGTGAGTGATCTCCCATTCTTATTTCACCTCATGAGCTTTATCTCTTACTCTTATCCTGTTGAGGTAGAGGAGCAATTCAGTGGCTGGGGGGACATCTGGCAGCTGGTTAAGTTCGACCCACTACACACCTCCTCCAGGAAATAACTGCTTGTGTGCTAGATAAATTTAATTCTGTGTGTACATCCCTTCCACACACATCTAGAGCTCCAGTGTCACAGACTTCATACTGAATGCACATGGTATTCCTCAGAGACTATCATGTGGCTACAGCCAGACAGAAATACTCCATATGGTGTTGCTACTGTACCTATAAAAAGACTTTAACGAATTCTGACTTCATCCCACCACATAAGTATGGAAATGTAATGCCTGCCACATTTTGTTGCTCTCAGCCTCTCCTGCAGTCTGTCCTCCTGTGTCTTTTCCTCTCTTGTTCTGCACTAGGAGGCTGTGCTCACCTCTAGCAGTCGTCTAAGAACACTGTTTGAGTTTAAATCAAGCTTTTTCCTTCAATCTGTTGCTCATGCTGCCCATTGGCTCTCAGAAGAATTATGCTGCTTTACTCCCTCCTTGAAGCATTTCCTTGGCTTCACAAGGGTGGTGCTGTTGACAAGTTAGAGATCACTGCCTATCCTGGTGAGCCACAGCATCTCCTGCTTTTCTTGTGTCCTCCCCAGCTCATTCAGTAATTTCCTTTCATCTTTCACACAGATGGTTATTTCTGGACACAATCTCCTTTTTTTGTCTTTTTGCTTGCAGTGCACCAGTAATTCAGCAGGATTAGCAGGATTTATAGGTTCCATGCTTGTACAAATAAGAAATAATAATTAACTGATTAGGAGTTTGGGAAAATAAATAAGCAATGTTTCTATTTTCATAGATGGTATTTTCTAATTTGCTTTCCCACTTTAGCACTTACGAATGCTTTCAAAAAATATATTTTATTTTAGGTTTCTTCAAATTTTTTCCTCTTTTTTAAAGAAAAAATATCTTCATATTAGCTCTAAAACTATTTCTAAATATTAGAAAACTATTCCCATACGTCAGACACAGACACATGGAAATACAGTCTAACTTGAAGATATCAATGGGATTTTCATTGTTGAATAGGAACAATTTATATCTCTGTCTAGTGGCTGGCTTTCCAAAATCCTCACCAGGATTCATAGACATGGACAGAAAAAGCAGCACTATTTTAGGTTGCTGGAAGGAGGCCATTAGTCACTATGAACATTTTACAGCTGGTGTACATTGCAGGGGCTGTTGACCAAATGAACCTTTAAAGGAGAGCAATTTTAAGTCTACTAAAACTCAGACACATGCCAACTCATGAGGAAAAAAAAAAAATCTTGGGAACTAAGGAGAAAAAAGCTCTGTTAAATCACACAGCTCCTCACTCAACATATGCAAGAATCCCTCCCACAGCCACAAGAATGTGGAGAATCCCATGGAAGGGCAGCTTGAATATTGTCCATTTAGAAGGTGCTAATGAGCTTAATCAGTTCTAAATACATAGAATAAAGGGGGCTAGGGTTGTTGATTTTATGTTTGGGGTTTTTTCTAAGTTTCTGGATGTATAATTTCAGGTGATATTTTACCTGAATTGTCTGGCAGTCAAATGTGTCAGGAAAGACATTCAAGCCTAATGAGAGGAGTAAAGGAGTTCCAGGCTAAGCAGTCAACTGGAAACAAGAGAAGGAAGTTATGAGGCCGAGGCAGTTTCAGCTGAATATTTCATTTTGGGGTAGGAAATACACTAAGGAATTCGCACTTATGAAACAGAAAAGGATTGGTCCATATTTTCCCATGTTTTTTTCTTCAATATTGACAAAGACCCTGCAGTGATGGGACAACCACAACTTTTCTTACAAGAAGACCTAACATACAGACTTTTCCTTTTTTCTTTGGCTTTAAATTACATTCCTTTGCATCAGAAAAATTCATGGTCCACATCACTGAAGAGTAAAGCTGTAACAATAGAATGTAGGTTTTGCAGGGGAAGCAAAGGAAAATTGTTACTGAATTTACAGACATTCAATATAATGCATTACAGCTACCTTTTGCAATGTTCTAGACAGAACCCTACAGAGTTGTCAACAGAGGCTTCAGCTCAGGAGATCTCATTTGTTTTGAAAATGATCTCTCTTTATCTGAGTAGCACCTGATTTCTGGGCTATTTAAAATACATTATAATAAAGGAAGTTGCTCAACTCCAACACCTCCAAAGATCAAGGGAACAGAGAAAAGCAAACAAACAAGAACAGTTTAGCCGCCAATTTCATTTACTTTCACATTTTCAGAAAACAAATCAGTGTTTTAATATTCCAGAGCAAACTACAGTAGTTGAGCTGTCAGATTTCAAGACACACTCTGAAGCTGCTCCTCCTCTCAATTTTGTGTATTAAACATCCCATCTGGTTTGGGTCTGATCCAGTGAAACTAACCTGCATCCTTCAAACATCCTTTAAATGCTGCATGCTGCAGTTTTAATACCTTTGTGAATATAATGTGTGTTCTGCTCTTCCTACTCAATGAATCAAGGGCTTGCTCATATTTCAGTGTTTAGCACTTTGTGTGCCCCTTAAATCCTGCCCTCAGACACATTTAGGAATATTACAGAGTGTTCCAGGTTTCCCAGAAGCAAATTCCACTGTGAAATTTTATCTGAGACAATAAACATTCCCTAAATTACTTTAGTACACAAAACAACTATTTAAGTAAAGTTCTTCAAATGGTATCACCTTTTGGTATTACCAATCTCATCTCATTTATAGTTTATATGCACAATGATTCCACATTCCCTTCAACATTTAAATATTTATACACCAGTACTTCCCTGGGAGGGAGCACATGCCAGTGGCTGTTAGCAGGATGTAAAGCAACATTTGGATGGGTATTTAGTGCAAACCTTGCTTGACTTCTTAATAAGTGTAAAGATTTCATCACCACGCCATCCTAAAGCGCGCTGCATGGCTGGAGTTGTTCCAGTGCTGTATTCTGCAACTCACAGAGCTGGGGGAAAAACCCAAACTTAGTTCCTTAATACAGGAACTAATTAAGGCAGAACTTAGCTGAGCAAATGTAGCTGGGTTTCACCAGTTTTACACCTCCCTCTTCTCCCCTCAAGGCCGATGGGGAACACAGACATCCTGACCCAGACAACACCACAGGCCGAGCAACTCAAACCTTGCCTCTTGCTTCACTTCCAGTATCAAAGGCAGCCTCATACAACAGGAAAAGTTATGGACAACTACACATGAACATGAACCTTCTCCTTACTGATTCTGTTTGAATACATCTTCCTTTCACCAAGTATCACCTGAGATAATTTTTAAAAATACATATAATTTTTCTTGGATGTTTATACAAACAAATGAAGAGTCTCTCTAAGGAATGCAAGGTTGGTATTTACTTTCTCCTTAACTACCCAAATCAGGAAACCTGCTTTGAATGGAATAGATTTGTTGATTTTTTGTACATTTCCATGGTCTTTCTTCCAACAACCCTTCTTTGCATCTCTGATGCTGAATGGTGGTTTGATTTCTGATGGGTTTTTTAGTGTTTTTTTGCTATTCGCTAGAAATGGAAAGGGAAATAGTAGCATGTCATAATATACCTTCATCAAACAGTAAAATGTGATGTTAACCCTCCATGTAAACTCTAGGTAGGGCAGGAAGTAAGAAATTACAGGCATGGTCTTCCCTCTTTTATGGATTTCATGGAGCCATGCAGATCAGTGGGAAAATGTCAGGCAGGAACATTTATCATTTCTGCAAAGATAATCTGAGATTTCAAGTTCTTATGTACCAAGTGAAATGACTTTGCTGCTGTTCCTGGTACAAACCCAGCAGTTTGGCTTAAAATAAATTCAACAGGGAAGTTGCTCAGATTTAAGAATGTTTCCTCGGGGAGTTTGTCCCTGATTCACAGACATTACCACCAACAGGTAACATTATATCTTTTTCTTCTCTGACCTCTTGTACTTCCTAGGACATATAATTTCATTTCTTTCTCCTACTGAAACTTCAGTCCCTTCAGTTTGGACACGAATCTCCCCCACAGGTTTTCTGGAGATAAAGTTTATGGTCTTCCCTCTCCAGGGGTCACAGTTGAATCTCTCCTGAAAGATGTTGGAGATTTCAGCTTTCTAAAGGAGCTCTAATGGCCTCAAACACTAAATTTGTATAAAGAAATAAAGCCTGGCCAGGCAGGTAAGAGCCATGGCAAGTCACACAGACACAGGATTAAACTCCCTTCCTCCCCAAAACAGTACATCCTCACAGCTCCTATCATTCCCTTTAAGGCTGACAAATTGTATGATTTGTGATTGCAGAACTAGAAGAACTGCTGGAGAGATCTTTACATATATAGGCACCATATTCCATATTGTCTTTCTCATTTTCTCCTGAAGGAAATGGAAGGCAGGGATGGAAGGGGTGATACCTCAGCAGGGGCCAGCTACTCTGGTTCTCTTATTTGCCTCTTGTATCAGCAAAAAGCTAAAATAAGCCACTGTGGCACAAGGTTAATGGCTCAAAATGGACTGATGCCTTTGATTTTCTGGCTTTGCTTCCTGAAACATCTGCTGGTAAAAACACCTTCCTGAGAGGGCTCAGCAAAAGGACTGGTTTTCCCCCAGAGTAAGTGCAATTCTAGGTATAATTCAGAACTGGAAGAACACACTGCAGAGCTGAATCATTGTATAGAAATAATGATTTAACTGTTTGAAAGACAGTTTGGAATTTCCCTCTAAATGAAAAGAACTAGCAACCAGGAGTGCCAGGAAAACTAAAGGAGGCTCTAAAGACCTAAAGTTAAATAGTAAAAGCAACACAACTTCCTCCACTATCATCCTTAAATAAGCTGATTTACCTTTCTAAGGACCTATGAGCACCATGTAGAAGGCTACAAATGAAGTTATTTGCTGCAGTTAATAGCATTAATAATTGGTAATAAAATACAATAGATTATATACTATGCTATAATAAATAAAGTCCAAATCCAAGAGGGTGGGAAACTGTTTGACAAACTGAGTAACATCTTTGCTTGGTTCAGAGTAGTGGGAGCAAGAACCATATTGTGGTCACTTCCACAGGGAAATTTCCTGCATGGCAAAATACCAAAGCAGAATCTAAAATGGGAATGTCTATTTTGGAACCCTGTGGGTACAGGAGGAAAAAAAAAAACCAGAATCTTTACCTCTATATCAATTATTTCTTAGTTTTCTTTCCCCTCAGTCATAATGTTGTTTTTATGCAATTATTTACATTTATTAAATAATAATTTATTCCAGATCAAAAGGAAAATAAACATCTGAATGCCATGTACTGGAAGGGAAAACCAATATGACAATGAAAATTACTAATATGATAAAAAATTTATATCTAACCAAGGCAGAATATCAATCCTGCTGCTTCTGGCTCACATTCATATAAAGAGGCGGAATAAAAATTTATAAAAATATATTAATAAGTAATGCCAGCCCTGTTAAAAGCAGGATGCCAGGGCAAAAGGAGCCTAAGCAAAAGAACACTCTGAAAAATTTGTAGATGCACGAAGGGTAAGCAGAGTAAATACCAATTTTTTCTTCTATCTATTTTCACCAATGAAAGTACTAAAGGACCAAAAGGAGTCAAGAATTGCAAGTCTTTGGGTATGTCTTTACTGCATTCATAGCCAGTGACAATCAGGTGCCTTAACTTGGACTCATCGTGACTGGCAAATGGTCACAACCAGCTGACAAGAAAAACAGAGCCAAAGCCAGGAGAAATCTCTCACCTCCCCAGATTTCAGCAGCTCCAGAATCACTCCCATTGCTGGAGATCACTTATCTGACTTGTTGATGTTCACAGCTCTGCTCCACCACCCCAGCAGTTACAGGCACGACACGAGCGCTGCTCTCCATTCTCAGAGCCAGCTCTGGAATGTGCACAGTACTTCCAGGGCAATTATGTTACACGATGCTCTAAAATAAATTCAATTATTAAACAACACCATATGTCACTCCCCTCCAGCTGAAAGAACAGCATACACTTACTCTGGTAAAAAAATCAAAACCTGCTGGTGGAAATAGTATTGGATGTGACTGAAAAGCCTCATTCTCTGCTGTGGGATGGGGTGATAGTGTGATTATAAGTTTGGGTAAACTTTCACCTCCTCTCTGAGCACTTGTTCGATTTCTCTCTCATTTCACTCTCCCACCTGCAAAATGTTTGCCCATGTAAGTTCTCACCTCTGCTGTTAAAATTACCTTCCTAGTCTGATAGTCTGGAAATATCCTTCCCTTCCTCCCAAGCTATTACTGTACAGAGTCATCCCCTCCACCCAACGTGTCACCTCTAAAAACAGCACGTGCATGTTCTTGGCTCTTGATCCTTGCTTTGTACCTTGGGTTTTATTCCTTCTTGTGGCCCTTTGCTCCTTGAAGCAACCAAGCCCACAACCATTTTTTTCTCCTCACTTTTGTTCTTATTGTTTCTCTTTTATCCTCCTTCAGCTTTCCACAAATGGAGCTGAAGAGTATCTACTACTGCAAGGTTTTCCATTAAAAGACTTTTCATTACAGGAAAAGCTCAGCAATTTCCAGACAAATTGTATATAAACAAATATAAAAATTTGGAACACTTAACATGTTATAATCTTAAAACCAGTGCTTTATAACAAGAACAAATTTTGGCTTCTTAAAACTATACTTTCCTCCTGTGCAGAAATCATTACCTGCATAAGTTTTACAATTTCCTTTGGGGTTTATAAGGACACATATTATGATATTAAGGAACATTGGCAGCATGGATTGGCAATTTAAAAGCAAGTTCAGGTACTTTAAAATCTGTAAGACACACACTCTCTGGTATTCATCTTTTACAGCTGCCTGTTAGTTGCATCCAGATAGATTTTTTTTAAATTTCAGAATTTGCCTTTATATTTAAATAGTTAAAAATATAAAAAGGAAGAGGAATGCTAAAGAGACCAGGAGCCTGGAGTGCCACTGCTTGATGCCAGAGTTTGAAGGGGGAGGAGTCAAAATTTTCCAAAAATACCAGTCCCTGTCCACTCCCTACCTGTACTCCTCTGGTTATGAAACAGATACTCCATGGAAGGGAGGCATTACCAGGGCTATTTCACAACAGAAATTCCCAGGATGGTTCTCAGTTCTGGAAACCACGTGGGATTTGGCAAAGAAGGCTGCTCAAGTGGGAAACAGAAAATGCAGAGGAGACAAAAAAGAGCCTTTACAAGGAGATAGGCTCCTGATGAGCTGAGATCAGAAATCCAATCTCCAAAATTGAATCAAAGAGGCACTGCAAGTACAGGCTCTAAGCCTTAGATAAATGCATTTTACCAGCTACACCTAAGACAGGACCAGTAAAATAAAGATTATTGTTAAAAAAAATAAAAATAAATAAAAATCAGGTGCCCTACAGAGAACATGGAGAAGAAGAAAAGCTTTGTGTTATAAAGCTTCCAGAGGAGATATCCCATTAAATATTAAAGTAAGCCCATTATTCCCTTCTGGCTACACTGAACAATGTAGATACAAGATCACCCACCAATTTGGGGTGAAGAGGCTGGAAATAAAAAACAAGCAATATGCTTAGAGATTCAGCCCCTTAAAATTATGAAAGATTTCTCAGAGCTGGAAGAAAAGGATAAAGAAGAAATACATAAAACCCAGAACTGGCTACCAGCATGGCATGATGAAAAGCATCCTTAATTGATAAATCTTCCAATCCTAAAACCCAGGCACTGAATGCTATCTGACAAAAATCTCATTATCCCTGGAATTTAAGCACAAGGAGATCTAAAACTTTACAAAGAAAACAAGGGAGGGAGAAAGAGCAAAAGAAAAGGTAAAGAAAACAGTAGGATGCTAAGTTTAAGGGAAAAAAGGAACAATGAGTCCACTCAGTTAATTAAGAATAGCAGGAAATATCTAATAACTATTTCAGGACAAACAGTAGAAGTTTTTGGACATGTTTTATAAAGGATTATGTGGAACAGATACATCTTCACATAAAAGACAACCAACTCTGCTATGGATTGACACCAGCTTCAGTAAAAACAAGAAGGTGAGAGGATAAGGCTGGATAATCCAGTTATACATGAGTTCATATCTGAATTTCACATGCTTTAAAAGAGCTTAAAACATTTATTAGTAAGTTTCCTTTATAAAATCTAGCAAGTAAAAACATTTCCTTCTCCCACAACTAAGGAGAGTTGTACACAGGAACTGGAAAACCAGCTTGTTATATAAATCTGTTGATAAAAATGTTGATGCAGAAATGCTTACTAAAATGCCAGCAGATAGAATAAAAGCTATACTAATTGGATTTATGCACTTTGAAAAGGATTTATGGTAAACAAAAAAGCACACAACTACAGGTAATCATAGGAGCTCCTTTAGGCTGATTTAAAATATGCATAAAAAATCACTCCCTGTGATACAGGCACTGAGAAGTACAAGTGGTTTCAAAGACTAATTAGATAAATCCATCTGAAAAAGTTCAGCATGACCTAATAAACACAAAGCTGTGGATCCAACCTCTGGCTCAAAAAGTGCCCAGGATGCAGTTTTCCAGTACTAGAAGGGCACTCACTGGGTAAAGTGTTGCTTTAGATTTGACATTTTGTTCCCTAAAAAAGCCTTAATGCTACTGCCCACTGTCAGAGGAGTGGGATACTGGGTTGGGGAGTGCCTCAGGTCTCATTAACACCTCTCATTTGGTGTTTTGGTGTTTTCTACACCCCAAGAAGCTGAAGAGAAAACTTCAAGTGCTCTAAGAAAATGTTTTTTCAGGGTAACTTATGGGCACCTGTTTTTGATTTGTATGAAGGCCTTAGACCTGCTGGATGGAAACACAGGAGGGTCAGGGTGAGACTTTTTGATATGTGACATCCCACAAGCCCAGACACAGGAGATGCTACTGAGAAGTTCAGCAGTAAAATGCAGGAAAGGGTTTGTTATTTACAGGTAGGCACCAGACAGAGAACAAAAGGGGCAAAAGAGCATCTCAGGTCTGAAAAATTCAGATCACTCTGTCCTGAAAATAAATGAAACCCCAGTCATCTTTCAGTATGCCTTCACTTCTCTGCCCAAATACAAGAAATTGTGATCTTCTCCTACTAAATAAGAGTTTTAAGGGTGATAAGATCTGACTCTTTGGGGTCCAAACCTCCCCGGTAAAGTATAAGAAATCTTACTAAGAAAAATACACAATATACCAGTTCTTCAAGTGTTTTCCAAAGAAAAATGGGAAATAAATATGAAAGAGACCTCTGCTGACCCCCTTTGGAGGGACAGCAATGCACTGACCAATGCTTATTTTTACTTGCTTCTAAACTACAAAATTTTCGTGTGTAGAAGGGATGAGCTTCTTCCCTTTCTGAAAACTTTCTGTTTTCTAAGAAATCTGCAGAGCTAAAAGCAGAACTGAGTTCCATCTCTCAGAGCAGCCAACTTCCCAGACTCTGCATTGCCAAAGACTGAATGCAGCCCTGCTCTGTGTTTTAAGGCACTTCGGAAATCATCCGAACGTGCTCGGGGTTTGAATGTGTTTGTTACCTAACACAAAAAGTATCAACAGTAAAACAGTGCATAAAAGCTATCATTTGTCCTCCCACACAAACATTTACCTCTAACCATGTGACATTGCAATCTCCCCTGTTCACCCTCAAATAATCTACACTGAAAAACATGGAAGTTTTCTATTTCTTCCCCATAATGCACAATTATGTTAAATATATCTGCAGATGAAGAACTTATTTTTCCTTTTTTGTATATTCTCCT
The DNA here is from genome assembly GCF_001522545.3 of Parus major. Classification (NCBI taxonomy): domain Eukaryota; kingdom Metazoa; phylum Chordata; class Aves; order Passeriformes; family Paridae; genus Parus; species Parus major. Next base: position 146,367,234 of record NC_031769.1, read on the forward strand.
GCTGAACTTCCAGCACCAGGTGACAGCTTCCAATAACAGCTGGACATCTAAACTTTAGGAATAAATAATTTCTTTGGTGGAAGCTTTCTAGGAAAGGTAATCCTTTTGGGTTAGACCAGCTACCATGGCTGGCTACCACAGGCATCTAAAGCTCTTCCTCACATCCTAAAGTAAAACAGAGCAGTGGTAACAATCCCATGAGTTGAAGATTGGCCTCATATTGAAAGGCATGGAGAAAGCAGATTCTACCAGGCTTCCAGAAAGAAATGAATCCTCTGTAAGGACATTTTCACCATTGGGTTGGGAAGGTCTCAGTGAAGCCATTGAGGTGATCCTGGAGTTGCAGCAGACTTTTTCTTAAGCTGGTGTCTTGCTGTGATGCAAATGTAGGAACTGTTTCTCAAGAAAACAACTGAGAGGGCTTTTTTTGGCCTAAAATAAGAGAGTAAATCCATCAGATTTTCCATTTTGTTTCCCAATAAGAAATAATTGAGCTACTTCCAAATCACAAAATGGGAAACCATTTGAGATGGCCTGATGAGAGAGAGCACACTGAGTGACCATTAGCCTCTGACATAAAGGATGTACATCAGAAAGAAGTGAGGACAATGACACACAAGATCAACTGGCAGCATAGCTGTGTCCAGCTATGGCATTTCATTTTTGCTTTTATTTTTGCTGCAGACAATATGTATTTTACTGAAATCTTCCACTTGCCACCAGGCAGTGCCTTACCCAAGAAATGTGCTGTACTCACTGCTTAACACTACAGTACATTCCCATGTGAGCCACAAACACATTTGGATACAGGACTGATACACTTCACTCTAAAGATTGTCCTGGTCTCTTCCAATCTTATCCCTGAGCCATGTGCTGAAAAGCAACCTAAATTCACCCTAGATTGGTACCTCTGCTGTGACAGCCAAGATCTGGGGTTACAGCACTGCCTATGGCAAAGCAGAGCTCTCTGGTAAGGCACCCAAGCAGGAACCTTGTCCACACAAAAAACCCACATCCCCTCCACAGAAACGTTTTGACAAACACCATTTACACAGCACAAAAGTGTGATTTTAGGGGTTTCCTCCAGGCTTTGGATGAATCAGCCAACAGAGGCAATTTTTTTTTGGTGGGAACTTAATTCTGTTCTAAGCCCTCTATACCAGACACCACAGCCAATCTTCATGACCACTGGGTTCTGCCAAATGTGTTCAGTCTAGACTTACATATAAAAATCTGCCTGCAGAGCTACTGGGGATAAAAACATACTGCTGTTAATCAAGACAGTGAAAATTTTGTACATAAATAAGTTATTGGAAAGAAAAAAAGAGTAAGGGATATTCTTCTAACTTTTCTACATTTTCTAGTCACTACTGCTTATTCAGTGACCTAAAAAAGCTTGACGTCTACACCTGGAAATTCATATAGCAGTTGAAGGAGTCACCAGTAGGGACCTCCTAATTGCAATGAGAATTTCTCAACCTGTAGAATAGAAGGGACAATTTTGAGACATATTTTGAAGCCATGAATGAAGCAAGGTCTAAATGAACCCCTGGAACTGGTTTACCCTAGGAATTTGTATCCAAACTGATGGGACACACAAGTGGGAGAAAAGGAATAGTAAGGATCAGACATCATTAAACAAACTGTGTCTTTCAAGGTATGATACAGATGCCAATATCACTCCTAAAAATGGAATTCTGTCACTTATGAGCAAATTACTCCATTTTGTAAAAGGGTGCTCAATAGTATTTAAGATTTAAAACAGTCTGACTGCAGCACACACAAGACTGGACACACCAACCACCCAAGATGTCACCCAAGTGAGGGCAGCTTTGGAAAGCTGAACCCGCTTGCCAGGTTTGATAGGGATGAGCTGAATCCTGACCAATGTGCCCTCTTCTCTCATCAGAAAAGTTCCAAGAGTCTCTCCGTATGCCCAGTACAGCACTGCTTTGTTTTCACATCAAACCCATAAAAGGGTGTGAGAGTTGTGGTGCTCAAAGCTTGTTTTGAGTTAATTCAAAGGATCCAACAGAAAAGGCTGCAGAGATGAAAAAACTCTGCTGGTCATTTTCAACCAGCTGTGAGATCTGGCAATTGATTAGAAACGTTAGCTGAATATCGATGACTGACACAGGAAACGAAAGAAGAAGACAACTTTTAAAAAATTGGAATTTCAGAACATAATAAAAACAAAACCCTTTTTCTTCTACTTGTAATTTGGAGGCCTGGAGGTGACCCTTCAGAACAACACACTGTACTTACAGAGAAAGAAAGTTTTATATTTTTATACGAGGTTAAAACAGATCTAAGATTGAAAGTCTACGAAATTGAAAGGAAACATATGGCTGTTTTAAATTATTAGCCTAATTCAACTTTATCATTAGCTCAACTCAGAGGTTAACACATTACATATTTCAACTTAGCCAGTCATATCTGCTACAGGCATGCTGAATAAATATCATATAAATCACAGAGCCTGACAAGACTTATTAGGAAAAGCTGCTAAATTGACCTATAAATATAATGTATTACAATGCATCAGCTGGTGTTGCCATTTTCTTGGAAAGAGTGGAAGAATTGGGATAGTTGTCTAATACCCTCTTACAAGTTTTTTACATTACTATAGGATGAATATTCAAAAACTTAAACCCAGGTAACTAATCCCACATTCAGTGTTTTACACCTGAGTTATTGTTCAATAATATGTTGAAATTTACAGCAGGATTCCAACACCTTCCCCTGTTCTAATCTTCTCTGATCTGTCTGAAGCAACAGTTCACCTCTTTGACAAGTGCATTTACAGTTATTTTAAATCACTTTTTTGAATTCCAGCAGTTCTGAAAACCAAATTTGCTTTGAATCTCATTCCCTCTTTGCTGGGGGAGGCAGAATTTAATATTCATGATCTGTGCTCCTGTAAGGGAGCATTTGCAATTCTTCTGATACATGTTACTGGGTTAATCATATTTTCTTTCTTGAAATGTATCTTTTGTTCCTACAAAGGTAATGAAGGACAGTTACTCATCTCCATAATGAATCTTGAATTTTAATTAAACCTATTAACTGAACATGTCAAATGTTTGTCACTTTCAAAGCAGCATAAAAATTACATTTAGTAATAAATGTTACTTTTTCCAATATTTCCCTGGGTTATATTGCAGCCACAGTATCTATAACAAGATCCTTATGCTATTTTATTCGATATTAATATGATTTATTATGTTACAACAGTGTATATTATTCACTCCTCTGCACCACCAGCAGCACAAGGATAAATTGTGTTGTAGAACATGCTGGTATGTTCTGTACAGTACACCCTGAAATAAATGAGTCTGCAATGACACAGACACACTTTCCCTTATCTCCCTTAACTTTGCATAACACGCTCAAAATGCACTATTTATGCATCTCCTATTCTGCAACGAGTCTAGTCAAATGAACAATCCCCATGAATAAATATAAGGATGTAAGAAAGGGTTTGAAAGATCAGAGAACAAATTAGCAGGGTTGGGATATCCTTTGCCATGCTACCTGAATATCTAATAAATGTACATGGCATGAAGGACACTGGAGATGAGAAGTAGACTCTGCTTGGGAAATATTCCTAGACTAACAGCCTTATGGCTTTCCATGCTAGGAATCCTTGCTGCCATGTTTAGCACATCAGTTCTGCTCTCCTCTAAAAGCTGCTGCTCCATGATCAACCCAGGATCTAAAACTGATCTAAAACTGAATCTGTGTTATCATCTCCTCATGGAGCATCACCAATAGCAAAGATCCCACCAGTGCCATCAACACCAGTTAATTGATACATCCCTACAGTTCTTAATGCCTCTAAGGGATCTGCAAATATCCAAATTATCTCCAAATACTTTGAGGATAAGTAATCCATTACTCAGATACTCAGGATCTGAAAGCTGAAGAATTGTTGGTCATGCCCTCACATCCCAAACATCTTTGCCTTTGCTGAAAGAAATCTATCATGTTAATGAATTATTCACTTAACTAGCTCCTGTATTTCCTTACATATATATTTTTTCTTGGAAACATGGCAAGAACACCAACAGTGCTTATAAAATGAGATGTTATAATGTTATAATGGATGCAGTACAGGTAACTGCATCAAAGGGAACAAAAGAGTGTTTTTCCAACAATCCAGCACAGCCCTTTCAGGAAGGTTATAAAGCCTCATGATGATGATGATGATGATGATGATGATGATGATGATGATGATGATGATGATGATGATGATGATGATGATGATGATGATGCACAGGCATTAGTTGGCTGTCTTTGGTGAATTGCCTTCCCAAGTCCCAAGGAATAAAAGCAGAAAAAACACTTTGCCACACAACTCAGCAAAAAAACTACATAGAAAACAGAGCCATGAACAAGTGTTGAGGTGTGGCATAAAGCTCCATTCTAGATAATTCCTTTCTAGGTAAAATTGGGAAAAGTCAGGTTGATACTATTATTATTATTATTAATAATAATAATAATTATAATAGTATCTGATAACTCCAGCTGACATAAACACAATCAGCTCTCTGCACATTAATATGCAAGTGTGACAATGTGATTTTAGTTTTCAGTACTATTAGTCTGTAGGGCAGGAGAACAAAGCATGTTGTCATTGAGATATTTGGCTATTAGAAATCAGTGCTTTCACTCTTCATATGTTTGTTGGAAATGTAAATATGGAAGTGTTTTAATCAAGGAGTGGGATGATATGGAGGATTCCATATAGGTTCAAGATAAATAAAAATTATCTCCCTTCACAGTGGGCTTTAGATTGGAGCATAAATCACCCTGGTTTACTCTGTAAAAACATAACACAAACAACAAACAGGACTCTTTACCTGGACTCCCAGGCAAAAACACATTGCATGAACAATCTCTTTTATACAATTTTTTTCAGTCAACATCATCCCAGCCTTCTGAAGGGCTGAAATACAGAAACACTAAATATCAGAGACGCTACCATAATTCACAATCTTAATGGATGTATTCTTGTTCCATTACACCTAATATTGATTTACTCTGTATTATTAAAAATATTATGGAAGCTGCTTGACACTGATCTGCTTTGCATGCTGGTAATCAAAAAGAAAGAAGTATAATGACCAAATCTATGAAGAAAACCTTTTTTTGCAATCAGATAATTGTCAGAGCAAAGAGTGATGATGATAAAGTTATAGAGATTAGATAGATATATGTCTATATAGATATAGACAATTATGGATGTTCACATGGAAAAAAGAAAATCCACCTAAACCCCTTCCTCTCCAGATTAACTAAGTGCTAAAGCCAAGGTGGCCACATGGAAGTACTTGGAATGATTTGGAATTTCAGCGACACCCATAACTTGCAGAATTACAATAATATGGATAAATAGCCCTTCAAAAGTGACTCAAACAGTTGAATTATGGAAAAAAATACATAGGCAATGCCTTATATCTAAATGAGATTACAGTAAATGAAAAAAGAACAAGATTGGTATTTAACAATAAAACAAGATGAACATGGATGGCTACAGGAAAAGTTTTGGCCACAGGGAGAATCAATCTCAGGCTGGCAAAACCGAGATTTCCTCTGTGTTTTCAAATGCACCTTGAACTCCCTGGTTCAGGCTCCAAGTAGTGGAAATGATTGAGGACAGACCTGCAGCTGTAATGGCAAAATACCCTGAAGGAACTCCAATGGGAGACACTGCTGGAGACCAGAGGAGGTGGGAGGGAGAGGAGGAACCAGACAACTTCTGCCAGATGCCTTGGGGAGGCTTTCTCGCTTGCTCCAAGTGACAGTCACACATCCTCAGCTGAGTGCAGAGGCACATTACACATCTATTTCCATGGATCTCAAAATGATCAACTCCAACTTGCATCCTTACGTAAGTGGTTTGACTCCTTGTTCTCCAACATTTCCAAAACTTCCTCTAGAAGGTTGTGTGAGTTGGTCAGGAGACTCTACAAATGACTTTTTCTGTTAATTAATCAAGCTAACTGTGATCTTCTGTGGCCAAGTCACAATTCATAGAATCATAATTTCATAGAATCATAGAATGGTTTGGATTGGAAGGGACCTTCATAATCATTGAGTTCCAACCTCTGCCATGGGCAGGGACACCTTCCACTATCCCAGGTTGCTCCAAGCCCTGTCCAGCCTGGCTTGGAACACTCTCAGTGATGGAGCATCCACAGCTCCCCTGGGCAACCTGTGCCAGGGCCTCAGCACCCCCACAGGAAAGAATTTCTTCCTAATATTGAGTCTAAACCTGCCCTCTGACAGTTTGAAGCCATTCCCTTTGGCCTATCACTCCATTCTCTTGTCCAAAGTCCCTCTCCAGCTCTCTTGTTGCTCCTTTGGAAGGCGTCCTAAGGTGTCCTTAGAGCCTCCTCCAGGCTGAGCCCCAACTCTGAGTTTGTCCCCACAGCAGAGGTGCTCCAGCCCTCTGAGCATCCTCGTGGCCTCCTCTGGACTTGCTACAAGAGCTCAGTGTCCTTTTCATGATGGAGGCCCTCGAGCTGGACACTGTGCTCCAGGTGGGGATACAGAACATCTTTTCAGCATCTTAACAACACACAAAATACTGCTCTGCAGTCACCATGTGGGTAAGTTTCTTCTGGCTTTTTACAATGTCTCATGTACAATTTGATCACTTCTACAGCATTAACAACCCAGGACAGTCTTTGGAAACTCCATCCAAGCAGCCAATCAATGCTACTTGGGCACTCAAATCACACTAGACAAAGCAGGAAGATCCTCCAATGGAATAAAAAAGGTCAAAATTTGGCTACATTTTTGTTACAGCTATTAGACAGTCAACATGCAACAGTTGTTGCAACTTCTTGCAGTGGATAGGTTTAATTAGCCATCGTCTAATACAGAACCAAAACTATTTTAATCATCTGTCTTCAATAATTGTTTACAAAATTTAAAAATTACTCTGATCACAGAAAAAAAAAAAAAGAAGGTATAAGTAGCACTCATTCTCAAAGCAGCTAGAGAGCTGAAAGAAAAGCCCTCAACTTCTGCAGGAAGAATGACTTTTTTAAGTCAAGGAAATAGTTTAAACATGCAAATAGATCAGAGCAACTTCCCAGGACTTGCACTGTGTGTCCAAACATAGAACACCTTGAAATTTATCATGATACCTTATACTATACAACTGATTTAGGAAATTTAGACCAGTCTGTCTGGAAATATTTGGAGAAAAGCAGATAAAGAGATAAAATCTACAGTTACAGCCAAAAAGGAAGAAATTATTTTCTGATCACTGTGAACATGAAGTTATCAACTGAAATACATGCAATTACATTAAATTAATTCATATTAAAAGAAAAAAAAAAAAAAACAAACAAACAAATAAACAAACAAAACCTGAGAAAGATTAGATTACTGGAGTTTCTCACTAAAGATACAAATTCAGAGCAGTGCAGAACTTCTAGAAACAGAGATTTCCCCACATGTCCATGCAAGCCAATGTATGGAAAAGCTGTTTCTGATGGACTGATAGAAAGGCTGTAGATAAAATGTTATGAATCCTCCAGCCTTATACAAATACAGACCTGTATTGCTTCTCTTCTTTTCCCCCTCCTCACAAATATTCATTTACAGTAGGCAAGCAAACACTCTGTAGGCTAAAAAGATGCTTGCTTCATTTTTCTTCTACAGAAGACACTGAGCAAGGATGCTACAACGATGATTCACTTCAAGAGAGGCAGATGGATGTTTTTGGTCTGATGATCTGATGTTGCACCACATACCAATGCTGATTAACTATTACTACTTAGCATATGAAAAGACAAAGTCCAGAAGCACAGCCCATTCATTACTTTGCTAGTTCACATGTACTTTAAATAAGTATTTTAAAATGCTGCATCCTATCAGTGATGGATACAAAAAATTGATCATCAATTTACAGGCCTAATTGTGCTTAATCTTCTAGAAATTACATGAGGGGCAGAATTAAGGAAACGTTTTTCCTCCATGCACTAAACCATGCAGAAGGAATTTAAACCCAAAGAAAGCTGCCCCTTACTGATCTACCTTGCAAAACAACACGTAATACATACATACATACATATATGTACCAGAACTGATCCTGAGAACTCTTTCTCTTCTCCCATTTCTCTGTCTTCCATAACAAAACTTTTCTGTTCTACATGAACATTGAAAGGTTTGGGTTGGAAGAGACCTTAAAAGTCAACTAGACCCAAGGATACTGCCATGGGCATGGAAACTTTTGTTATGATAAAATTTCCCCAATATCCATAGAATTACCTGTGTAGAGTCCACACCAGGGATATACAGACACATAGAGCTTTTTTTGCTGGTTGTGTCAGTCTGAATTTGTTCAGTGTGTATGTGCATTCCAGTGGCTGACAGGAAACAGTGTAAATGTGGGGTGTCTACCTGCACACTCAGGGACTTCTCTTTCTGGCAATGAAAGCAGAGATGAGACAGGAGTGGGAATTTTATGTAACACAATAATAAAAGAAAAGCCTTTTGGTAAGAATATAATCAGATGAGCTATATTCCTCAGGAAACTTTTAAACCTGGAGGATTAAAAAGTGTAAAATATGGATATATTTCTTTGGGAGGAATCAATATGTGCTTTGCTGTAGCTGTAAGTTAATGCACTGCCTCATTTTTCAATTTAACCCATTCCACCCAAACAAGCTGATGCACATTTTGAGCTTTAGCTGGTGCAGAGGAAGGACAAAAGGAGCCACAGAATGTTAATTTACCCACACAGAGTGTTATTTTTATGTTTACTTTGTCCCCTTTAAAGGGGACAAAGGGGAAGCCACACCCAGGAAACCACAGAAACACAGAATGGCTTAGGTTGGGAGGGACCTGCAAAATCATCAAGTTCCAACCCCCTGCCATGGGCAGGGCCACCTTCCACTTGACCAGGTTGCCCAAAGCCCCATCCAGCCTGGCCCTGAACTCTTCCAGGGATGGGGCAGCCACAGCTTGCCTGGGAGGCTTGAGTCTGTGCCTCATCACCCTCACAGCAAAGAATTTCTTCCTGATATCCAATCATCTCTTGACTGAAAACTGTCTACCCTCTTTCAGTTTAAAGCCATTCTCCCTTGCCCCATTGCTCCATGCCCTTGTCCAAAGTCCCTCTCCAGCTCTCTTGGAGCCCCTTTAGGGACTGGAAGGGGACTCCAAAGTCTCCCTGGAGCCTTTTCTTCTTCAGACTGAACAGACCCAACTCAGCCTGTCTCATAGCAGAGGTGATCCAACCCCCTCTCATGAACTTTGTGGCTTCCTCTGAGCCTGCACCAGCATTTTGGGGGCCCCAAGGCTGGATGATATCCATGTAAACAGAGCACTGTGATTAGGTATCACAGTCCTGCCTCCAGAGGTAATTTATTTTATAGATTTTTATGGCTTCTGTCTCATGAGCTCACTAACATTTTAAATCTGTGCCTTGTGGTTCAGGAGCCTTGAACAACACAATTTCCACAGACCTTGAAAATACAGCATCAGCCCTGAAGGGCCAAGTCCTCCCACTCCTTTTGTGGCCCCTACATAAATGGTATTTTGAATACTTAATTCCTTGCATACCAAGCTGATGTGGGGAGCAGGAGCACCTTCTGAAGATGACTCAGCACTGACTTTCCAGGGAAAGGTGTTCTGATATTCTATAGCGATGACAGGAGCACCAAGTGTGGGCACAGAGGTATTCACATATACAAGGGAAAAAAAGTGAAGCATAGAGAACAAGATTAAATGAATAGATTAGACAGACAGCAGAGGCTATTTTTAAAGTTCCAATAATAACCACCTATGAGAAAACAAAATAATAGTGCTTTAGGAGATCAGCCCTAACATCAGCTGCCCAGTGTGCTCCTCAGCTTTAGGGACACAGACAATATAGAAGGAGAATATAAAAGCTATTTTAGTCATAGTTTCATGTACTTTAAGTTCTTGCTTTCTTGATACAAAATAAACCATCCACTGACAATGTAATTCTGCTGCCATACCTTTCCCTACCAGAAAACATTTGCTGGATATTTTTTATTTGATAATCTTGACAAAGCTCCAGGACTGGAGATTCTGATTTGGGATGAGTTTGCAATGCACTGAGATGTAGCAGTTTGATTATAAGGAGACCACGTTAAAATAAGAGGTGTAATCACTGAGCACACAGCAGTTACTCTTCCCATGGAGCAGTGCTGTGGATGCTATCCAACTGCAAATACAATCTAGCACATGTACTCTACTAGTTGTAGAGTCTGCAAGCCTAAAGGAGGGTCAAAATAAAAGATTAAAAAAAAAAAAAAGAAGTCTTTCCACCCTAACTGCCAAATTCTGAACTTCTCTTTCTGTTCCTTGGAGACAAGCAGTAGTATTTCTGGGTTTGCAGAAGCAGCTCAGGAATGTGTGAAATATAAGACATGACTGGACAACATCCATGCAGCTCCATGCTGTACTTCAGTCTGCTGCCTCTTCCGTGCGGAACAGAAGGGATTTTGTGGAGCTGGAGGGCAGGTGATCCGTGCCAGGCCAAGTGCAAACCTCTCCCAGCCCGTGACACGAGCTGAACACATCATTAGCAGAACTGCAGCCCGGGCACCGAGCGCTGAGTGCTGCCTAAAGCTCTCTCCTCCTCTTCCAAATGGATTAATTTTTAAAGATAACTTGCTTTTCTTTTCCAGCAGGGAAAGAGTGGGGACAGACTTCCAAAAATAGGCTAGCCTGTCACAACTGCTAACTGTCACACAGTGCCGAGATTGGAGCTGATCTCTTGGGGAGGCGGCTGAGAACAGACAGGAGTAAGGAAGTAAAGAGAAAGAGTAATTTCTCTTTCCATAGCCCAGCCAGAATGAAAATGAATAGGCAACCTGTAATCAATCACAAATAATACATAAGCCAAAAATCAGTCATTCTGAGTAAAAATACATAAACCTATCAGTTTACCAGCATTTATTAGCACAAGTGCTATATTCTGCAGCTTCAAAAATGATGCCCAAATGTACTCTCTGTCCAAGGTCTCACCAGGAAAAATACAAGATTATTACCCATTTAAACAAATTGACCCAGCAAATTAAACCAAATGCTCTCTTTAAATTCAATTTTCAAAATGTTGTCCTAAAAAGGCTCATGTCCACGTGGCCTCTGCAGTATATAGACATTTAAGTCACAAGATGACTAGAAAAGATGATGTTTAGACTTTTGTGAGATAAAGCTCCATTCAGATTACACAAATTGAAAGCTTATTTTTTAAAAAAAATAAATAACAAACTCACTTAAACCCAGGCAAAGTTGGCCGAGTACTAAATATTTAAAGAGATGGGAGAAAAAAAACTACAACTGCATCATTATTAAATGGATGAGAACATAACCTCATTCAACAGTGATCTGTGCATTCATTTTATTAAGAGGTCTGAAAAGGAATATTTAAAAACAAAATCTTATTAAGAAAGTCTTCATCATGCTTGCTGATGCTTTTTCCTTCCTGCGGCATGAAGGAAATGTTGTTTTATTTCTGTACAATCTTTGTCAATAACAGACTAATTTTTTTTCATTGCCTGCCTTAGTCACATGTTGTTGTGGAACATTAAGTATTCACTTAGTTGAGCTGCAACACCAGGTGTTTTCTGATGCATCTGAGTAAGATTTTAATCTCGGCATCAGAACAAAAAAATAAAAGACAACATAAAATTGGGTACCATCACTAATTCATGAATTTAATTTCCCTTTTTAGGTCTCTAAAACACAGCCCACTTGTCTGTGGACAACAACAGACTTTTGTTGTGTACAGTCATGAAACACTGATTTAATAAGACAGATACAGTGACCAAGGAAGATTATTTGATTTTTTGAATGATGACCATACTAGAGGCCCCAGGAATGCCACAGCCATGATTTTAGGGGCTGGGTACAAACCGTGCCAGTGTGGGCTCTGCCTGACAGCCCCTCCTTCTGTGTGCTCACTTCTTTATTTGTACTTCTGAATACCACTCTCACAAAACAAAACAGGCATGGTAGCTAAATTTTATTATTATTAGTATACTTCTTGAATCCTATATACAGCATTGCTGTGCTCCAGACACGGATGTGCAGTACAAACACCAATTACCACTTTCTGTGGATAAACACTGTAGTGCTCCTCCAGAGCTGCACACCAAGGGGCAGCTCCCAACACCCAGAACCCAGGAGACACGAGAGCAACAGCTTCAATTCCTGCTCCTCAACTGAAAGTTCTTCTACTAAATGTCTATGATAAGCCATTAAAACAAGGTTGATTTGATAGGGAACACGGATGAGTAAGGCCTGTGGCAATGCACACCATCATTACAGTCATCATAGATAACTGAGAGCTCTTACACAGGTGTACCACAGCTTTGTCCTCCTCTCCAAACTTCGATTATCAAAATAAAAGCCTACTTAAAGAAATAATAACCAGTGGCAATTTTTTTTCCTTAATGTCAGATATAAAATAAAATTAATTCCTGTAAACCACTCCTGAACTGAGAGTCTGAAATACAGTACATAAAAACCACAACACACTCTTTCAACAAGCCCTCGCCGGGAGCCCTTTATTCTCACCCAGTGTTTATGAGAGCTTTTTATGAGAGCTTTTGTGGGGCTCATCCCTATCAGAGCAGACACAGCGATTACTGTCGGGGAGAGTGCTCTAATAACACACCTGGCACCTTGCTGTGAGCCAAAACACCGCGGCAAAATATCAGCCAGATCACAAAACAGCCGAGATAGGAGCAAAACATCAGCTTCCTCTGGGTACAGCAGCAGAAATCCATCTGCAACGGGGAAATGACTGGAGTCCCAAGGCAATTATTTTGTTATCTAAAAGTGGCTTTCAAAGTCAGACATTCTGCCCCAAGACTCAAGCAAAAGCAGTGTTTAGGTGACTACATGGGGGTTTGTTGCAACAATTTTCAGATATTAACTCTCTTCTAGTACAAGTAGCTCTGGGAGAACCAACAGATTTTATTTGTATCACTGGCTCTTTGATCATCTCCTAATGGAAAATTAGACTTAACTTGGATCTTCTCTTTTTGTGTTAAGGATACCCATGAGTTATTGGTGAGTTATTAGAAAGAAGGGGGGAAAATAAAAGCTAAATGTCTCTAATCAAGTAGTTATGAAAGACCATGTCTTTAAAGCAACTGATTCTGCACAGAATAAGGCATCTAGAAACAATTACTGCAATTTCTTCCTTAATCTGAATCTCCTCAAAGGTACTTCTTTCAGGCAGATGGCAGAGGAAAAAAATACTGAATGTACAACATGGCCATTTCTTACTTATCTTCTGAAATACCTTGGCAGCCTCAAAAACTGGCACATCCCATGGCTTCAGCTCAGGGACTGACCCTCAATGAGAATATCCATCTTGTAGTCATCCTAATGAAGGAGCAAGAGTCAAGAAGAAAAGTCTGCACGGTGGGGAAAAACCTCTCAATTCCACATTTCTGAGTGGAAGGGCAGGATGGGAAAGACAACTCTTGGGGGCAGACAAAAAAAAATCCTCTTCCACTTATTTTCTCAAGTCAAATCTAAAAGCTTGCCAAATTGCTTGGACACTAACTTGCATTTGCCAAAGCAAAATACTGATTCACTGCCCTCCCTGGAACACAGTGATGGTTAATACTATTTGCCAATTATCTGCTCCTACCTTTCCATTACTGAGATAGCAATGCATGTATCACAAAGGGGTTTTGAGTGTGTGACAAAGAGTTTTGGCTACTGAAAAATAGTGCTGCACAATTTGCAAACCCAGAAGGTTATTTCAAGACAAAATTGCCATGAAACACTGTCATTTAAATAATGAATGGCTATGCTTGCTCGCTTGATTTCTTTCTTCTAAAATAATTTTTCTTACTTTCTGTCAGTTGGCAACAAATACATCTTAACATTTGCATTTCAAGCAAGAAGAGAAACCCAGACAGTTGCTCCAAAAGGACTGGAAAATGCACTCTGAACTCTGATATGTACAAAGCTATCAAAGCCATCCAAACTTAGCCATCAGTAATTTGCCAGGAATTCAGAAGGAACCCCAACTTTGATTAGAGGATTTGGAAGTTGCTCTTCCCTCCCATTTGAAATTCTTTTCAGTCTCATCCCAGACTGCAACATCCATTCAAACACTCAGATGAAAAAAGGGCACCTCACTCTGCTCTCTCCCCTTATCCACACAAAGAGACACAAAATGTCCTTTGCATAACTTATGAGCAAAATGGCTCACATAGGGTCAAGTTTGCAGTTGTTGCATGGGGATTTTTTTGGTGGTGCTGTTTTATCACCAACAGTTACCGTGGAAATCACAGCTCAAGTATTCAAGAAAAAAAAAGCCCATTCAAGAATCATCAAATAGGTCCAACTCTCATTATAATTCAGCAATAAACTAAAAAATGGGCTCTATTGCTACCAGAGTTCCTGTTTGCAACAGCCTACCTTAAGCAAAAGAGAGATGTGGAAAGAAACCCTATTTCAATTGCTTACACCACTACAGAGAGCAGGGCAATTCTGGGCAACAGATTTTAGCCCTGCTAGTAAGAAAGAATACAAAACTAAAATATTTGTTTGGCAGAAGGGAAAATAAAATTAACACACACACACCAGGTTTTGTACAAATATTTGGCTATGAGATGCCTATGGAGCCAACTGGTCAAGCATTTTGTCTGATAATTTGAGTTTGCAGCCTCATGGACACAAAAAATCTCCTTTAGAAGCCATCTCAGCTGATTTTCTTTGTGTACTGTGGGCATTTGTCAGAGGTCCCAGGCAGAAAGGCTGCAGGCTTGGCATGTTCTCCTTCCCCTTCAAATGGAAAGGAGCACAGAACAAGTCTTCCTAACCCTAAATTCCAGTCTAAAGGCAGCTTCCCCACCCTTTTGCTGCAGTGTCTTACTAAGTTAACAGTAGAAGAAAACACAGTGCACAGACAATGCTGTTCAGGAATGGTGTTGGGCTTTTTTAATCTAAGGTAATAATGATGTTAAATGTGATTGCTTCACTAATTTGTTACCACAACATCAGAGTTCATCATACTTAATTTACTGTGCATGTTGGCCCCTAACTAATGTTGTGTGACATAAAGAATCCAATTGGGAACTGGACATAAAAGTTATACAACTTCAAATGCACACATACATGTGTATAAATGCATTTAGAGAGACAATAAAGATCTCCACACACATTTCCACTCTTGTCTCTCAGCTTACATGCTGCTGTGTTTGGGTGGGATGCTTTTAAAGACTTTGTCATCTTATCTCTGCCTCTAAGACAGCTTCCTTGTGAAAAGACAGAAAATATTCAAAGGGTTTAATTATTTTTTTATCTTCTCCTGTGCATTCAGCAATCCTTCAGTAAATTATTTTCACTGCATTCAAACAGGAAAACTAAATCCACCACAGGCTAACTCCTAACTCCCTCCCACCCACAAATAAATCCTAACTGTTTTCCTCTTACAAACACAAAAGAATACAGCAACACCACAGACTTTCAGGTTAAGCTGAAATGAACGGAGATGCAACATTCAAAACTATTCTAAAACATGGGCAACAAGATACAGAGACACTTGTTGAAAAATATTTCACTGAGAAGTTCTAGGAAAGGCTAGCATTGAGGAAATGCAGGTGTGAGAAAATAAGAGATGTCTTATCCATATTATTTAAATGGGCACAGTATTTTTTGTTATTTACAAATATATACATTAGGACTGGTGCACTTGTACAGGCAGAGGGTGAGGGAGATGATCTCCAGAAATTGTCACCTTTGAGAAATTATTCTATGGAAAGGAAGCAGTGACTTTATAGGATGAACTGAGGGTGGTAAATCGCTGTGGAGAAAACATCTTCCCAGGGACTTGAATAATTTATAGCAGCATGGTGCAATGGTCACTCATGGTAAAATTCTGCTGTATTCAAAGATTCCACAAATTCAGAAGTTTTAATAATTTTATATATTAAACTCATGTCTCTGCATTAGCACAGCCTTTCAGAATCAAAAAGGCTTTCAGAGTAGCATATCGAGCGGATGATTTTAATGGGCTTTCAAACACAGTGCCAGGCAGAGACTCAAGTTACATAGCTCTGAGGGGAGAAAGTGAATTTAGAGGCAGCTATTTATTTTTTCCTTATATTCCACTTTATTTCAAAATATAACACTGGTTCTATGGGATTATAAATGCAACAATTTAACATTAATGCCTATTTTTTTAGTCTCTAATGAAGAAATTAAGCCCCAAATCCATCTGCAGCCCCATACAATTGTCATTTGCATTTTTTATCCATAAAGATGCTCTAACTCAGAATGACTTTTGGCTACATTTTTTCTTGAAAACTAAAATAAATACCAAGAGAAGCTGGCAACATTCAAAACAATCATCCCTGAGCTCAAAACACAAAGATAACAACCCCAAACCACAGTTATTAAAGAAAATAGGCAGAAAGCAGTCCTGTCATCAAAACCTGGAGGCCCAAGGCCATCATCACAGACAGCCACAGCACCCAGGAGGTGACAGAGGTGTGTATAAAACCTCTCACAGCTCTCAGTGTCCCCAACACCTTGAGCTGCCCAGAGCCAAGCAGGAAATAAACCAAAGCTAGGTTAAAAACCCTGCCTTAGGGTATAAAATGTGGTGCAACTTTGTTCATGAGCATATTTATACATACACACCCCATAAATTATAGGCAAAAAATCCATCCAGTTTATGAGATGTGCTCTACAACCATTGCTCATTGCTACAACATCTCCTCCTTTCTGACATGTTGCATTTTTATACTCCTGTGAAATAAACTCATGGACAATGACAGTCCAGATCCAAAACCAGTTTTTATCTGGATAATGAGAAGTCTGGTAGGAGCTCAGCCTGAAACCAAAACTTACTTTCAGATGTTCTGCACACAGGTGCAAAACACAGGTGCAGTGTTCAGAATCTTCTATGTCAATGTATCAGGGCCCATTTTAGCTTAAAATAAACAGTTGCAGGCTCCCAAATCAACAATTCTTGCACAGCCTGGCAAACTCAGCAGCCAGATTTCAGTGATCACGTTCCCTTCGTAAAATACTCATCTCTGCTTTGTTTTACTATTTGCAAGGATACTCCTAAGACTGAATACTTGGTAAACCAAGTGATAGAAATTTCTTCCTTGGATTTTTCTCTGTGTGTTCAGATTATTCTGCACACTGTGTGTAAGGATGGCTTCAATCTCAGCAGCAGAAGGGCCCATGTCTCATGCACCACAGTGCTCTGAGGAGTCTCAGAACCTTTTTCTCCAGGTTCATAGAACCTCTGGTCTTACTGGCCTCAGGACAACGTAGGCACAGATATTAAATGTGCCCTTTATTACCTCCCAAGAACATGGCCAGTGATCAGGACCTTGCAGCATGTTAGCTCTTCCCAAGGCAATTTATTTTCTCTGTTTTGTTACCCCAAAAAGTCAATCAGTGAATATAGTGATTTTCCTCTCAGAATCCACACTTATTTTTAAAACATGATTAATGAGTCTTAATGTAGCAGTGGCTCTTACACTTGACAGAAAATAAAATCTCAACCCAACATGTTCAACTTTAAAAAATGCATAAGAATAACTAGAGCAAAAACAAAGCAGTTATGCTCTACAATGCCATCTCAGGTCTGCTCCCAGAAAGCATTAGCAAACTAAGATATATTTAGTAAAAATTAAGGTGGCACTATATGTCTGATTTAGTAAAAAACCTCAGAGGAACTGGGAAGGAAAAAAAAAAAAACTACTTTTACTTTCATCCCTGCTTTTGTAGTTCCTGAAATGTTAGCAACCATGGCTACCAGACGTCAGTGTACTCTCATTTTCATCACCATGAACTACCAAAATGCAAGACATTCCCATTAAACTTTCTCTCTCTATTTTTTTTTAATTTTAAATATAAGCTTCACATAGTTCAGTACCAGCACAATGGTGAGATGACCTCACATATCCTACCCTTTTTGCCTAAGAACTCGTGAAATCAGCACTCCTTACCCTGCAGGGTAGATTAAAATCAGGAGTTACAATAGTAAAAATTCATAGAAATACAAAAATATAGAATATCCTGAGTTGGAAGGGATCCACAAGGATCATCAAGTCCAAATCCTGCACAGGACACCCCAACAGTCCCACCATGTGACCAAGAGTGTTGTCCAAACAGTTTTTGAGCTCTGTCAGGCTTGGGGCTGTGACCACTGCCCTGGGTAGTGCCCAACTCCTCTCTGGGTGAAGAACATTTTTCTAATACTCACCCTAAACCTCCCCCCTGACACAGTTCCAGCCATTCTCTCAGGTCCTGTCACTGTCACCACAGAGAAGAGATCAGTGCCTGCCCCTCCTCTTCCCCTCATGAGGAAGCTGCAGACCAAAGCTGGGCAGGATCAGTCTTAAACAACCTTAGGACATTGGTCTTTAGGAACATCTGGGCCAGCATAATCTACAAAAAGAACAATGAAGCTCCTTTTCTTCAGTGTTCACTTACTCTGGAGACAAGAAAAATTAATAAATGTTAATAAACAAAACAGGTAACCCCCTGGAAGATATGAACAGTGGTTACACATACTGGGAGGTGAACTTGGATTACCTTCAAACACATCCTGGTTCTCCCATCCCAAGCCAGAGCAGCATTTCTGGAATAAGAGGCTGCCTGTCTCCTCTCCTCCCAGAATAAGCATCTGCAGCAGCTTAATTATCAAGTTACAAATAAACATATTCAGCTTGGTGCATACATTCAATTACAGATAACGAGCTCTAGACAAAAGCTATTGAACTATAACTGAAATTCTATGAGCCGGTACACAACAAGCCAAGATTAAATGATACGGACTAAGGACAAGGGAAAAAAAAATATTCTTCCCTTGAAAAGCATGCAAAGTAAGGAGATTTTCTGGGGAAGATCTGACAAAGAGGTTATTGTCAATACCTCTTATTTTCTCTAGTCTCATCCATTTTTCATAATGTTCCAGCGAAATTTCAAGTGGTACTCAAATTTTTTTCACTCTGAGTGTTGCTGTTTAAATGAGATGTTTACAAATAAAAGCCTAGTGTTTGCTCAAAGTCGAACTTTATAGTACCACCAGGATGCACCATAATATGCTACATGTCTGCAAATAAAAGCTGTGACAAAGCAAAGCCTGAAAGCACATTTTGGAAATTTCTGTAATTTTAAACTCTGTAGCGATACACCAAATAAACTCCAAGTATTAGAAAGTTGGGAAATTCAGACATACTTTTTACTTTAAAGGAAATGAAAACATCAAGAGTGCAGACAGGGAGAAATTAAGTCAGTGGAAAACCCTGACGTCTGTCCAATGCGTCAGGCATGGTCAGGAGCTGCACAGATTAATTTTCTCCAGCTTCAAGTCAATTTACAAATGTACATAGAGTTCTTTGAATGCATTATGACTATGAATGGCTATGAAAATGTTTTCCTCTCTCAGTTTTCTGACATATGGAAGTGTTCTTTACATATAAACTGAGTTTTCATTTGCAATGGCATGAAGACTCTAGACCTCTGCATGCAAACCTTATCAGAAATACAGCTTCTTTATCTCTTCAAAAAGGGCCTGTTGCAGTGTTCCATCTGAAAGGTTTGCTGTAATTCTTCATCCTGGATTTAGTTTCTTCAGATTCTAAATATAATCTGAAAATGCTAACAATTTCTTCTGCTCAGTATCTGTCCAGTGGCTGCGAGTTCATCATCATCATTTTTTATTTTGGACACGTCAATTCGGACTCCACTCTCCTGATAGCACAAAATTAAAACCTCAAGTGTTGCCTCCTACTTCCAGCATAGCAAAACCCAGACACAGACAAGCAGGATGATTACAGATCACAGAGGGCTTTTGGAAGAGGTATTTCACTTTGTTACCTATTGATAGAGAAAATTGATTTCTCTAACCACAACCTGCAGCAAGCTTTCACAAGACTGCAGCTATGACCTTACAAGCACCCCAGTCAGCCCCTGGATAACCAGGGAGGGAAAGCAGATTCCAAAACTGACTTCTTCCATATCAACAGGATGCTGAGAACTTGCTACACAGCAGGAAGAGACAGGTTTTCCTCCTTTCCAGGGTAACTGCAAATTAGTGCAATCTGCCAACAGCCAAAAGGAAAGTTCACCTCATACAAAAGAACATCTTCCAGTAGACCTGGAGTATGTTACCCTGACAAAACCCAGCTGCTTTCTCATAACTCAGCTGTCAGATGGCCACTGTTTTGGAAAATATTGCTCTGTGAAAAAACCTGCCCCCATAACCCATTGTCACGATATCCTATATACAAGGTTTCTGCATCTCCTCTTGGAGCCATCACACTGCTGTTAGGGCACTGAGGTCACTTTCTTCCCCTCTTTACTGTTACAGCTGATGACTGGAGTTGTATCTGGAAGTGGCCACAAGCCTGGCAGAGTTCAGGAAGTGTCTGGATGAGGTTTTAAGTCAAGCCATATGGTTTAGTTTTAGGTAGCTCTGAAAGGAGCAGGACTTGGACTTGATGAACCCTATGGATCGCTTCTAACTTGAGATTTTCCATGATTTTATTATTCTATATAATCCTTTTTCTTTTATGCAAACTCTAAAACTGTCAACTGCCTCCTGTCATCCAGGTCTTTTTGTGGGATGAAGACATTTTTCTCAGAAGATTTAGTGTGAATGATTATACAGAGTGAGAAAAACTGGGCTAGACAGCAAAAACAGAACAAAAGAACACAGAGTTTTGGGTGAAAAAGTTGAATTTGCTTCATGTGACTGTAATAGCCATTGGCTGGTGCATGGCAGTACCCAATTAATCAGGCTTCCTAACGAGGTGGGAGTCAATCTTTTGCAAGGATAAGCCTTAGATTTATTTTCTCAGGTTTTTTTTACAGCACAGGGCATGGCTTGTTATTTCAAATGATCTGGTTCTCTCTCAGCTGCATCAATTCCTCTCTAGTGCTCCAATCTTGGCAGTGAGGCACTTGATGTTTATTACTCAGTGCCTGGTACAAACTGTGTGTCCAGAAATGCTCACACTCAGAGGGTGCAGCTGGCCTCACACAGGCTGTGGTTAAACTCAGCAGCTGAACAGATCATCCAACAGCTCCACTGGAGTCAGGGATGGGTAATTGGAAGGGTGGAGATCAAGGTGCAGCAGCTTCTGAGGAGACTAAGCCCCCTGACAGACAAGTGCCATCTGACCTGACTCACTGCTGGCAGCACCTCTCTCTGACTGGGAGATGGGACTCACGACCACCATGGGGCCACCAGAGTGTCTGCAGCTCAGGGGAAGCTGAAATTATATGAACATACCAGCATTTTATAAATACCCAAAGAAAAAACTTCTTCCAGCCCCATACAAAAGGCTGCTCTAAACAATGTAATCTTGAAGGTCAGGAGGACAAAGCAATAGTTATAACCACAGAGGGGATTAACCAAACAGATCCTCAGGCTCCATTGTTGTTCCCAAAAATACCTTCTGTCCCATGTTGAAGCCTAAATCTTATCAGCAGGCTGATTTAAACCCATCCTTTTTGGTCAGTCACATTTAAACCTGTTTTACACATCGAGTTAATTGTGGTGTCTCCATCTCTCTATGGTATTTCTGAAAACGATTTTCTGATTATGACTGTCCTGTTAGAGGACTCCAAAAGAACAAAAAAAAAAACCCACAAAGAAACAAACCACAAACTTATTACTCTAAATAATGTGCAAGCACACCAAGCAAAACTCAGTATCTAGTCATGTCTTGGTTCCATTTCAACTGACATGTTCTTTTTAATAAACTATTATTATGACATAATTCTAGACATATTTGTGCTTCTAACAATCTCTGCTCCCAAAAAGGCTGCAAAGCTTTATCCTTCCTTAATTCTTTCATATAACATAAATAAAACAGAAGAGCAATATATCTGCTCAATAAAACTACAGGGTAAATTCCATTAATTCACTCAAAATCAAGACAACAAATGAGCACTTGAAAGCTCTGAAGTATGAAGCCATTTCCTGGGACAGGCAGCAATGGGAAGAAATTGCAAAGATTCTTGTTAAAATTATTTTTTCTTGAACTTAAATCTAGTTGTCACCAATGAACCAAGCCATAAGAATGCTGAAAACTCTTCCTCTAGTCCTACCAATTATCTCCAGTTCTTTCTATTTATAAATTGTGCTTATTTGTGCATTGCTTTTGATGTACAGAAGAAGGGAACTCAAAGAAGCCAGAGATGGCCAGAACCATGATAAACCAATGTGGCATTTATTTTGCTGTGAATAATATGCAATGATGAACAGAGACAATGAGTGCCAAAGTGCCACATCTCTGTCGAGAACTGAACTTCCAGTTCCTGGTCACTGCCACATTTTCAAGATGCAGTTTTAGAAAGATTTTGTGTTATACTTGTAAAGAGTTCAGAAAAATCACAGTACAGTGTGTTTTAGAATGAATTACCAACAGTAACATCACCATTTAACTAAAAATATCTACAAGATTAAGTCTTCTGACACTGGAATATGACAATATCTGATGCAAACACTTTGAGGATGAAGCAAACTTATAAATTAGCTTCAAAATCTCTGAAGCTCTCTGGAGCCAAAAGCAGAACTGAAACACAAAAGCTGAGGGCCAAGGCACACAAACTAAAGTGAGTTGCAAGCAAATAAGGTTTGGTACAGGATTTTCATGGAGTACAGTCTGGTCAACAGAGGTTTAGGAAACGAAAATCACCCTTTTAAGTGAAGCCAAAGCTCTTGTTATCTCTTATCTGGAACCCACTTGTGAAGTGTTTGATACAGCCAAATACACAGTGAGGTTGTTCACTACAATGACTTCAGTCCACATGGTATCAGAAGGGTACAAAAGTGTCAAGAAAGTCAATTAAGAACATTTATGAGCAGCTGAAGGACACTGCCACAAATCTTTCCAACAATCTGAATTCCCCAATGTCTTTTGCATCCTGCATCCAATGGCTGGGCACTAGAAATACACTGGGTGAAATAACAGACAAGAGCACCTTAACATAACAAGAAAGGCCCAAATCAAAATGCACATGTGAAAGAAGCTGATGTTACTCCCCTTGAGCTGGATTTGGGGGATGCTTGCTCTGCTGTGTGGAAGAAGTGGAATTCAGACTGCCCAGCTACTGCACCCACAGCTCCATCATTAATATAAACTACAGTAAAATTCTTAAATAAGGAACCTTAAATGCATTTTCTGGCTTTTCTCTAAGACTTAAGTGAGTTAAAAAGAGATACAGCAAGTAAACTACAACAAAATCATACCCCCAGCATATTAAAACAATTGTTTTTGATGACTATCTCACTATCCACATTTAATTTAAAAAAAATTCCAAACAAGTGAAAAATGGAAGACTCAGCACAGTGCTGTTGTTTGATGTAATACTTGAAGGCAACTATAAACAGATCCACATTAGAGTATTTCCTCTCATCATCTAATTTCAGGCTGGATGGAGTCACACACCTGAATGTGTGAAGGACACCTGGGCTGATGAGCTGCTGCTGCTGCATGGATTCCACAGACCCAGGGAAGCTCCAGAGGGGGCACTGAGCTCAGCTGGGGGAATGTGTGGAGGTGACAGGTGCATATTTACATCCTACCACTGACTGAGAGCAAAATCCTTTCAAACAGCAGGGTAGCAGTTTTGTTTCACTGAAAGCCACAGTCCTGATTTGTCTCTGAGTGAAATGCAAGTATCAGCCTTCCTGAAGAAACAGTCCAGGGTAAAGAACTGGTTCTGCTTTGCTTGGATACTCCTAAAATGTGGGAGTCTGCCTCTCCCACTGCCCCCAGCATGAAAAATCTCCAGCAGGAACAACACACTTCTCCCACTGTTACATCTTTGGGACAAAACTGTACCAATTACTCATGAAAAAAGGCAAAAGACAATGAAAATGTCTGTGATGCTCTGCATTACCTTCCAGGTAAGATCTCCCAAGCCAGGTATGTTGAAGAATCTCTACATTATGGCTCATGATAACAATTTTGCTTTCAAACACACATGACCTGTCTTCCAAAAAGTAATGCAACTGGTGTGATTAACCACTCCTGTAACAAATCACTCCTGCTCATTCAACAGCTTTGTCCAATCTTCTCTTTATCACTTCTGCTAATAATAAATCCTCTGCATATTTCACAAGTAGTTTGGCCATGAAAATATTCACTTAAATAATCAGCAGTGAGATCTCTCCACTGGTACACATGTATTATTCATTACTACGTAATCTCAACAGCTTGCTCAACATGCCTGGGGCTTCTTTAACTTCCCACAAAAAGGCTGACAGAGAACTTTTTTTCCCATTTTTTAAGCACTCACAAATTCAGTTTAGTCTATATGCTAAAGCTTTCCTGCTTCCTCTTCCTCCAGCCCTAAACCACAACAAATCGCAGGAAAATCCATCAGGAAAAAGTTTGACTAAATGATTTCTAAATTCATCACCAGACTATAGTTTCAGTCTGCTGTTAGATGTGAATAAACTTGACTGTGTTTGCACTATTCCCCTTCTTTGCATTCTTCTATGTGAATAAAGGGCAAAGCAATGAAATTAAAATTTTGACCTGTTTTCTGCACAGGAATTAAAAGTCCCCCAGGTATGACAGCAAAACCTCTTCTTTTGCTTCAAGAAGTAGACATTTAAAACGGGCAAAATCCTTATATAAGTACTTAGAAAGTGAGTACCATCACAGGAGAAAGGCAAGGACAGAGAAACATAAGTAACTTCATTGTGTTTTGGACAATCAGTTTGGCATAGGCACCTTTTTCCAGGAAACATCTTTGAGTGAAAACAAATCAGTATGACTCACTAGATCTCACTCACCTGCTAGTCACCAGATGCCTTTCCACTGCTGAACTTTGGAGCTCTCAAATGTAGCTTCAAGCAGGGTAATGAAGCCTGGCCAGGTTGCCAGGCTCAGAACACTTTATTTCTACTTGCCACTTATTCCTGCAATTATTTCTTCTTGAGGTGAACTCCTCATATGAGCTGCACTAAAACAACTCAGCAGAATACCTTCCCCAGACCTCTGCAGTAAGTGATTCTTGCCATTGCAAAGGAAACCAGGCTGAAAAGCAAGGCTCTTTTTGAGAATGAAAGCCATTCTTTCCCTCCTTTCCTTGCTTTCATTGTGTCTTTGTCTTCCCCAGCTAGGACCATGTGAGTGCTGGCCTTCAGCTCAGTGACCTTGCAATTCCAGCATGCCATGTTGTTTCCCCAGGAATAACAGGCTTTCTTCTAAGCCCTATGGGATGAAGTATTCTGGGCTGCCCCCTCCAAAAAAATGATTTTCTTTCCCATCCCTTTTCATCATTGTCCAGTAGCTCAGATAGAACCCAAAACAGTACTTCCAAATAACTTTGCACATGTTGTCAATCTGTTGTGTCCCAGTGTGGCTGAACAAGTGTGTGAGGATTGACTCTGCACCTCTAAACTGCATTTAATGTTCTCATACACCAGTCAATAAGCAATTTGCTCACAAGCACATACTAAAATGACATTGATAAAAAACACATGAATTTGATGCAAAAGCAATTGAACAGGTGAACAGCCAGGTGCCAGCTGTGTGCAGCTCATAAGAAGAAACATGAAGCATCTTCTCAAAAGTCTAAGTCTGGAGTCTACTGGCAAATGGATTTACAGGGTTTGTTGGGTTTTTTTGCCTTATGAATTTATTCCTAAATTCAAAATAGCTATTTGTGATTAGCCATCAATAATGCAGGATGCCTCTGAAATAACAGTTATTCTTTCCATTCTACTATGAAAAGTGCCAAGAATAATTCCTTCCATTTTTTATGATAACTGAGTAATGGAAAAATTCTAACCCAAAGCATATTGCACTGAATCTCACTAACTCACTGATTCCAGCAAAGAAGCTTTTCAATGACAGCTCAAAGTCATACGGCCAATCAAGCAAAGAAAACAAAGTACTCCTAAAAATCACAGCCTATGTTTATGGTCTGTCAATTAACAGATGACCAAGTTTTTAAACAGGTATTAAATAAATACTCTGACTTGCTTTTAAAACTAAAAAGACCTCTTGTTGATTATATTAACATCCTCCAGTATTTGACATACAGGCTTGAACACTGTTTTATCACATATGACAGTTCAGGTCAGGTCCCAAGGAAGCAGGTTGTGAAATTCACATCAGAGACAAAAATAACTGGGTCTGTAACACACCTTGAGAACTGCCAGAAATGCATGATTCTTATGGAGAAGCGTGATCTTTTTAAGTATGACTTTTGATGTCGTACAGCACTGCCCCATATGTCCAACCAAATGCCATTTTTAAACCCTGAGGATATATTTAGCACAACATACATCATCCTACTGTCGTCATTTCACTGAAC
This sequence comes from Parus major, assembly GCF_001522545.3. Lineage (NCBI taxonomy): Eukaryota > Metazoa > Chordata > Aves > Passeriformes > Paridae > Parus > Parus major. Next base: position 146,393,562 of record NC_031769.1, read on the forward strand.
AAAGCAAAAGACAGGATCATGCTAAATGATGCATCCTCGGCTCGTGTCAAGAGCACAGCAGTGAAAGGACTGCAATACCAACGATGGCTAAAATGCAGCCAAGTAAGCTGAAGAAATAAGATGGCATTATAGATACCAATGGATTTGAATTATGAAGTAAAGAATAAAGAATGGAAACATAAAACACGCTGGCATACGAACTATATCTGTTCCTGACTAATCTCTGCTCCCCTGCCACTCGCATAAGGCACCATCTGATCTTTCAAGTTCCTGCATGCATGATGAGCTCTTGGCTACAGCCTGGGCTGGTACAGCCAAATCTTTGCTTTTCCACCTGGGCAGGACAGAATGCAAGTTATCACTTCCGACTGGCACCATTTCCTATGCCCAGAGTGACCCTGCATGACAACTCTATGCCTCATTACACCAGCCAAGAAATTAATGTGCATCACCAGCCCTGTACAGCTTACTGTCATCTCAGCAGAAGCTTGAATTATTTACCAAAATTCTGAACAACTGATGATTTTTTTTATTTTTTTTTTTTATTTTTAAGAGTAAAATTTAGTAAAGAATAAAACATAACTGTCCTGGCAAAAAAACACAGATACCTTTTGTTACTCTATACTCGATGTCCATCACAACAAATCTTTTGTTCATCTCACCTTCCTGTTAATAAAACGCCTTTCTGATGTCTTTGGAGCCTCGTCAATCACTCTGTACTGGATTGTAAAGGATGAGGGCCCCTTTCCCCAACAAACTCCAGTGCACAATCCTTTATTGCACAAAGGAGAATCAAAAAGCAAAGCCAACTAATTCAGCCTCCACTGAAGGACAGGAACAAGCAAACCAGCTCCAGGCACATACCCAAGTTTTAAAGTAGGCTTTAGAATGTGAGTTTTGTTCCATTTTTAGGGGGGTATAGAAGGTACTTAGACACACTTCAGAGAGATACTTCACCATTGGATACTGCTGATCAATCCTAAGGGAATCATTTTGCTCAGCATTTACCCACAACAAAAACCAGTCTTTGTGTTGAGCAGTATAAACAAAAATATCATCCAGTAAAGAACCAGCAGTGAACTGGTTTTAAAAACAGTAGTCAGAGAAGAAAGTAAAGCACAGCCAGGGCCTTGTGCAGGAGTTTTTGGTGCATTTCAGGTGTCCACACCAGACAGCTGCTATTCCCTACACCTTTTGTTCAGAGCTTGCCTTAAGACACAAAATAACTTATCCAAGCTGCTAAAAGAGCAAGCAGGAGAAATGCCAAAGGATGTGTGCTCTGCCTCTCCATCCTCTCCATCACAAGGTCACCTCTACTAAGTAAAAGCAGTTAAGCACTGGTAGGTCATTTGGACCTACAAATAGTTGCTGCCAAACACAAAGTTATGAAGGTTGGAAAAGACCTCTAGGATCACCAAAGTCCAAACATCAGCCTGGCAGTTCCAGGTTCACCACTAAACCATGTCCCTAGGCACCACATTCACACAAACCAGACAAATTCTCCCAATTCTTCCAAGTTTGGGGTCCTTTTCTTCAATTTTTTGTAAAACTGATAGATCTTTAAATGACATTTGAGGTCTCCTCCACTGTTTTTAAATTTGGGGTTGGTTACCTGAGAATTTAAAATGTAGGGAGAGTGAACAAAGATAAGGAAAAGCCTAATTCCACAGGGATCAGTCAAAACATACCAATAAATGCAGGGAATAACAACTGAATTCATAGTACAGATGTGCAAGGATGGGATTCTGCTCTCAGCTGAGATGATTGCCTAAAGACTTGATATTAAATGAAATTCCCTCTCACATAAATTGCTCCAGTCAGAAAAAATGTGCACCTTTCAAATATTTGGAGAGGGAGCAGTTAATTTTGTTTTATTCCTTGAATGTCTCAATTAAGACATTTCTACTAAATAAGCAAAGCATTTTAAGTATTGATCTGGGGGATTTTTGTCAGCATTAGCTTGATGCACAGTTAATCCAGTTCTTCAAATCCAACATTATCAAGGTTAGATTAAAAATAAAATTCATAGGTAGATTTTTTGAATTTTTACTGTATCATGGAAAGGAAAATGCTTCTCTCTTTTCTCCTTATGACAGGCACTTTATTTCCCTTGTGCATTTTCAGAATATATATCTGCTGCAGACTTAGTTTTCTTTTAAAGCCAATGAAAGCTTTCAAAAAAAAAAAAAAAAAGAAAAGAAAAAGGGGGAAAAAAAAGGAAAAACAAACAAACAAACAAAAAACAACCAAAAAAAACCCCCAAAGGCTATTTTAATAGAATTGCCTAACACAGCAAGTTCATTTTTGGAGCCCAGCTCTGCCAAGTCAAGCCAAGTCAAGCCAAGCCAAGCCAAGCCAAGCCAAGCCAAGCCAAGCCACTCACCTGCTTCTCTGAACAAATCTGTTCTCATCACCAAGAATTTTCTGGTCCATAACAGACTATTGTGCTGTGTCAGTCTGGTAGGTCATGGACTCACAGACCTTAGAATGGTTTGGGTTGGAAGGGACCTTCAAGATACCTCATTCCAATCCTCTGCCATGGGCAGGGACACCTTCCACTATCCCAGGCTGCTCCAAACCCTGTCCAGTCTGGCTTTGGACTCTTCCAGGGATGGGGCAGCCAAAGCTTCTCTGGGCAGCCTGGTCCAGTGCTAGATCACAGCACATCAGATAATTCAGGGTGCTTTATGATTTCACAGGCCACGTGTCTGCAGTGAAATATTCCCCCTGTTGCCTTTCTGGCCTGGTATTTTCTCTTTGCAAATGCTAGGCCTGCATTTGATTTTTATGAAGATTTAGTGCTCAACTCTCCCACGGTTTGCTCAGAGTTCATGAATGTTGAAACTTTTGACATGCATGGGAGATCACCCCTGAGGGATTGGTTACCCACTATATTCTGTGCTACCTGCTGCTACAATTAAACAAAACCCCAGTTTCTTCTTAGCAGGACTTGTCTTGCAGAGTTTGCTGGGCAGAGGAATCCCCAGAGCCCCTACACCTGCTCATTCTCAGCCTACACCTCTGACACACCTCAGGGGACTCTGAACTCTGCTCTTCTGCTGACAGAAAACCCCAACTACCAAAACAACTTGATATGAATACAGGAAAAAAAAAAAATAGCCAGAATGTGAAGATAGATTAATCCAGGTTCTCAGCCACAGAGAGAGATGACTGAGAACTGCTTCCAGTGCCCAGTCCCAGCACACCTGAGGTTCACATCAAAGTCTCCCATCTCAATTTATACTTCTCATCATTTTGGCAATCTCTTTGCAATCTCTTCAGGGCTTCAGCGGTGAAACATCCAAATTTCAGTTGGAAGAAGATCTACAGAGTAAATGGGATGAAAGCAGAGCAAAGCAAGGAAAATATCTAATAGAAGACAAGTGGGAATGAGAAGATAGTCAATTTAGAGCTAGACAACACTGCGTACCAGGTACATTGTCAGAAAATCCACCAGTGATAGCAGCAATTGCCAAATATTCTAATTATTTCTGCCACCAGACAGCAGAAATAACAAATGACTGAAAACTAATGTACAGAATCTAAGCACAGGAATCATCTTCTGATCGTGACTGCCAGTTCCTTCAGATAACAAGGGCTGAAAATTTCAGGAGATGAGAATAATTTCTAGGGAGTCAGACTGGTATCTGGGGTTTCAGATATAGAATATCTTCACAGCAGGAAGGGTGGAAGGGCAGAGCACAGCTGACAGTCTAAAGCACACAATTTTTTTCCTGTACCACAAATATTTAAATCTGCTACCCAGAATGCCCAGACTCAGAAGAACATTCTTTGTTAAGTAGGGCTTGATTTACTCTGAATCCAAATACATTTTTTCTTGTTGCACTATAAAAATGAATACTAAGAATACAACAGCACTGCACAACAAAAGCACAAGTACTGCATGTACCATTTAACTTGTGTACATGCATTGCCTGTGTGTGTCAAGATGACATCTACTTTTTCATCTCACTCTGGGAAGTATGAAATATTTAAAGCATGGTCAACCCTTCCATCCTAGCTACAGCAAAGTGAGATGTCCCATGAAATGAAATTTGTTCTCCTCCTATCAGTTCTTTTGTTATATCTTTGCTGAAGAAGTTTCCAAGTCCTTAACAACATCCTTTCTGAAGCACCCACTCCTGTTTGGAGAATTTCTAGGAATCAGGGTAGTATTTTACAAACATGGGACATCAATGCTTTGAGAGTAACACACTGAGATGAAACACTTCACCTGTGTTTGGATAATTCTCTTATTTAATCACAGTAATTCAGAAAGGTATCACACCACTGGTCCCGATTTTTAACTATGAAAATATGTTTAGCAAGAAAATGTGTGAGGGGATGTTTAGGCTGGGTGTTAGGGAAAGTTCTTCACCCAGAGGATGTTTGAGCATTAAACAGGGTTCCCAGGGCAGTGGTCACAGCACAAGGACTGATAGAAGCATCTGGACAGCACTCCTGTGCACATGATGTGACACTTGGGGTGTCCTGTGCAGGGCCAGGAGTTGGACTCAATGGTCCTTGTGGGTCCTTTTCAACTCAGGATATTCTATGACCCTATACATACCAGTCTTGCTCCATTCTACATTTATCTCCTGGTTAAACTTTGCTGACTTCCAAATCTTGTTCCATGCCTTTAGAAGGTTTTGTTGTTGTTGGTTGTTTTTTTGCTGTTTTTTTTCCCAGTACAACACATTTGATTTGTCCTCTTGCCCCTCCAGAGGTACATCCTATCCAATGAGAACGCTTCTTTACCATCTTCACAGGCCATTGACAAAGAAATTAATGCCAAAATTCTTAACATTTTTTATGAACTTTTACTGGAAGCAGCTTCTGAAGCACTTTAAACACTTCAAACTGATTGCATAAACTATAAAACAAATTCTGCCCTTCCCTTCACACATAGAAGTTCTGCTTCTATAATAAGAGCCAGAGCATAAACTACAGTGATATAATGAATTTCAAAGCTTGGATGCAACATGTAAAGGATAGTTAGAGGTCCATGCCAAAAAGATACCCTCATTTTTCTCTTGGGAGCTCTCCTGTGTCCCCAGAGGAGTTAAAACAAAGCCTGGGCCTGCTTACTTCATTCAGTCATTGCTGAATTGTGGCTCACGTGAAGAGGTCCCTGGATAAATTCTGAGGACAAAGTCCCACTGCTCTGGACATTTAAGGACCTTTCAATTGTCTTGTTTTAGGTTCCTGACTTTAGTGCAGTAAAAAAAATAAATACAATTTTCAAAATATAAATTCAAATGAAAAATGAAAAGGCTTTGGTTTAATTTTTAAGCATTAGATAAATTGCCTGATAGTCTGAAATGCTGAGCATCCAGCAAGTCCCAAAATACTGTCAGGCACTGTACTGACCATAATTTCTACATGAATTCAGGACCTGAACTGGGGTTGAGTTCAGGACCACTGCATGGGGTTGAGTTTTGGGTGAGTTTTATTCAAATCCCTGGGCAATTTCATGATACAAAAGATTTTACCATTCATTGTTCAGCACTACAATATTGGTAAAATTGATTTACATTAATCTATTTGTACACCTAAAAAATCCAATGCTGTGGATTGGACTACCAGTGGAGTCCTTATGATTAACACAGTAGTGTCATATTTATGGAATTTGCTGCTTTCCATACTTGAAAATCATTCAGGCAAAGCCAACACATTAAGATCAATATTTCAACTAAAAAACCCGAACCCAAACAAACACCAAGCCAGAAATAAAATGTAAATTATTACCAAAAAACCAGTAAATAGCCCGTAGAAATGGAGGGATGTTGCCATCTACAAATTGCCTTATTTAGGATTAGCTGATACACAGAAATGACTGAAAACTTGCCTGAAGAAAGGATATTTTAAATAGTTTTAACTATCCATGTGAACACCATGTTTTGAAAAACATCAGCTTGTGTAGGAGTATACATGAGCAATATGGCAATTTTACAGTTGGACTCAATGATCTCAAGGGTCTTTTCCAACCTAAATGATTCTGTGATTCTATGATTGGTGGTGTGCAGCTATGGTGCTTCTCCTCAGCTGGCAAAGACAAAGAACCAAAACAGTCCTCAGCATCACTACTTATGTGAACAACACCAAAGCACAGCAAAGACAGAGACACAGCTCTTAATTAGCTCTATCTTACTGTCCAATTAACAAAGGTGATAAACCCCAATAGAGCAGAGAAAGAAGATGTTTCACAGATGCAGATATGAAACATCTTTGGCTCCTTCCCTGGCACCCTGGGTCTCTAGGCTTGTCCCACATTTAAAAAATTCATTTCATGCTTCTGTAGAGAGCATTGAGGATCGTTTTTAAGAAGTACCAGCAAGCTGTACTCAGTCCTTAATTTTTGGCACTGATGTGAAGGCTCCATTTGGTGATGCATCTGCAGTGCTGGGGAGGTGTTTGAAAGGTGGGAGAGAGGGTGATTTCCCTCCTCCAGCATATGCTGTGTCTATTTGGTGATTTCAGTGCGCATTCCAAACACCAGCTGTGGTCAACGGGACCTTCTGTTTCTGTGGTGTGTTGTGCTTCTGTGTGAATTGCTGCAGCTCACGAAAAATCAAAGAATGCTTTGGGTTTGGAAAGATTCTTCAAGATCATTGAGTTCCATCCCCCAGCCATGGGTAGGGACATCTTCCACTATCCCAGGTTGCTCCTGGCCTTGGACACTTGCAGGGATGGGGCAGCCACAGCTTCTCTGGGCAACCTGTGCCAGGACCTCACCACCCTCTCAGTGAAGTATTTCTCCTTAATATCTGACCTCAATCTCTCCTCTTTCAGTCTGAAGCCATTCCTCTTTACCTGTCACTCCAGAACCTTGTCCAAAGTCCCTCTCAGCTCTCCTTAAGCCCCCTTAGGCTCTGGAAAGGGCTCTGAGGTCTCCCTGGAGCCTTTTCTTCTCCAGGATGAACAGCCCCAGCTCTCTCAGCCTGAATTCACAGTGGAGGTTCTCTATGATCTCCTGATCATCTCTGTAGCCCGTGCCACAAAATGCAGATGATTTCTGGGCTGGAACATGTCAGTGGGTAGAATCCATGCTCAGATACACAGACTTTTGAAAAGCATGTATTTTTTATCATCCACTGTACCTTATGGAACTGTTGGATGTAAAACACACCTACAAATACTTCTTTCCAATATTAAGAATTCAGTATGTTCTGACTAGGCTGATTACCAGTGAACAGCATAGCAGCTCTGTCCTAGAAAAAAACAGGTAAACTTTTTTAAATCTTTAGGCCCAACCTGCTTTACATGTTTTTGCTTCACTTTGTTTCTAAATAGGAAAAAATAAAACTCTTTTTCTTTTTTTTTTTTTCCTAGAAATTCTGGTAGAAACTTTATTCTTTTTTCCTTTTGTACTAAATACTGTAGATAAATAGCCTGGGAACAAATAAAAAGAAAAGAAAAAATTCATCCTGTGATCCTGGATTCTGCTGACACCAGACTTTCTCTAAGAATATGCATTTCCTACTTACAGTACTGTTAATTCCTGCAGCACTCTCATGTTTTGTTCATTAACTTCCTTTTAGCACTACTGTAGAGTCGGGGAAAAAATATGCAAATGGAGCAGAAAACAGAGCAGGGACTACAGAAGTTTTCTAGTTTAACATGAAGCTCCAGGAGCAATAACATTTTCAAACAAATGCAACACAGAATCCTCCCACATTGCAGTGTAACAATCAATTTGTTTGCCCAGAGAATTTTCTAAAGCTCTCGTAAGGGAAGAAAAACATAAGACAGACACCTCAACAATATCGGGAGATGGAAATCCATAGCAAAAACTCCCTACAGCAAACTGTAGGCTAAAAAGAAAGCTTCCAATGAAGAGACACAAATTCATTTAAAAATAATTACCAGTCCTGTCCTTACTGCAGTAACACTGACCCCTTTTGAATAAGTTTTCATGCAGGGAATGCTCAAAATAAAGTACCAAAGTTGGGATTTTTTTGCGAAGGGAAAAAATATTCGAAAGGGAAGATTTCTGGGAAAAACTGGAAAGCTGTAGGAACTTGGAATGCTCCAACAGTACCTTATTTCAGAAGCAATCTACCCAATCTCATCCTCAATGCATGAAGTGCACAGTAAAACTGTGAATAAGGCCACACTTCTATGAATGGGCCTACAAATTCAGCCATTTTCAGAAAATAAATGAGAACATGGACACATTTGAGAGAAAGAGGGAGAGGAGTTCATAGATAGATAGAAATCAAGTACAAATAAAGCCACAAAGGGTGAAAACACCACCTCTGATACTAGAACCTGTGCCCTATTTCACTTAAATAAAACTCCCTGCAAAGACGTATTTCATTATAAATTCTAGAAGTTTAAAATAAATAGCTTCACTGAAAAAGAAATCTTTAATAAAGACAGATGCTGGGGAGATGCATCAGTGCCTCTTCATTTTTCTTCCTTCTAATTAAAAGACTATTCTAACTCCTGGTTGATTTTTTTCCCATCCCAGTGCTGTGTATTCCAGAGAGCTGCAATAACACAACTTCACACACAACCAAAGAGGACTTCACATCTGCCCAACAGTAACTTTGCCTCAGATTCCAATTTACTCCATAATGGATTACATGGCAGAGATTCATTCAGCTGATTTCCATAATGACAACAGTAGCTAAAAAGAAGTACTTGCCTACTAAATGGAAATGTGACATCAGTATTAAGGTAAACATTTGAGTCTGTTAGATACTTTATTGGCAGACACTCTATTTTAGCTTCAAAATAAATTTTCCCCAATAGCAGCTTTTATTTAATTTCAAATCCATCAGCTCTTCTGGCTGCTAATTCCCAGAGCTGCCCCTTCAAGTTTTTAATCTTATCTTCCTAGAGTGAAAGTGCTGCAGACCAGCACTTTTAAACACAACAATGCAACAGTTTTTGAAAGCTATATAAATCGTGTGAAAGACTATCCTATTAATTCCCTTTCTTATTACCAATTTTTCTCTTTTATTTACAGGGCTTGGGGACTTGAAAATTCAGTTACTCTGAGCTTCAATTTCACTGAGACCTCCCCTCTGGCTCTTGACATTTTCAGGAAACTCTTGGACAATACCATTCGGGTCAGACCAGACATGGAAATTATGCAAAGCCTAAAGCAGATCAATTTTAGTTTGTAGATCTCAGATAACAACTTTGTGCTCAAGGCATTTTACAGAGACACCAGCAAAACAAGGTATCTACCTTCAGAGTATCAGACTGGTAGTACTAAGAAAACCCTGGCTGGAAAACAGGTTGGTAAACTGATTAAAGAGCACCAGAGGGTAAAGAGGCAACTGGTTGTTTTATTCTGCTCACAAGGACCAGTATCTTTGTGCCAGGTAGGAAAAAAATTAACCTGTGAGCTGTAAATAGACAGCTTTCCTGGTTTAGATGCAAACATCTGCAAGTAGCAGGCACAGAGGAGCTGAAAACAAATATTTATTAGATAATTACCAGAGTGCAAGCCTAATGTTTTATGGGACTTTTGTTTTTCAAACATTCATTCTCCAAGGAGGGAAAGGATTAAGATGATGCCACATGCCACTAATAAGCCACTGCTGAAATTTTTTATTTATCTTCTCTGAGTTATAAGGATTGATCTAAGTATCTGGACATCATTAATATTAAAGATAAGCTAAAATTCTTTTCTCTAAGCAGCAAGTTCTTGCTGCTAATGTAACCTTTTGCACCACTCTAATCTGGGCCATAAAATTGCACCAGCCATCTGGATCAGGATCTCCCTAGATAAGCCTCCTTTTCCCTCTAGCAGTGCAGTGGCAGCTGGAAGCACTCTAAGAAAAGAAGATTTGCATCTCTCCAAGCCCCCTTAATGGAGATGGCACACATGAAAACTCTGTGCTTGCCTACTCCAGATAAAAAACTGATTTTACTGCAATAATTGATCTTACAAACATCAAGATCTGCATGGTCAACTCACACCTCCAAATGACCTCCACCAGCTCACCCAACCTCTTGAATACCCATTTGAAACAGTGTCCCCATCCCATCCATCTCCCCGAGCTCAGACATCAATGGCATTTGGTGCCACCTAGACACTCTTGGAATTTCACTGGCTCAAAAGTTTTTTGCCTGCATCCCATACAAAAATAAACCTTCAAAGATATGAGTACCCTTGAGCTGTGCTCAATTCCTCCTTGTCACAAATTTGGTTTGCTCAGAGAATTAATTGGCTTTGTGGAGCATGAAGAAACAGAAATGGCAATATGTACCTCAATTAGACTCTATTTTTAAAATATTTTTTAAACTTCATAAATTATGAGACTTTAAGGACTTTAACAAGTTTGCTTGATTCACTTTGATCAAACAAGGTTAGGGACTCATTATACTGTACATGCAGCTGTTTAACAATATTAAAATACACCATCAAGTCAATCTTTCTCTAAGTGACTTCGCATCACACAGCAAGGAGATCTAAAAAGCCCTGTCATTTGCAACTGGCAATCATCATTCTCTTACCACTGTAAAAGGCTTTCTTAATTCCACTGGTGTTTAAATTCATGAGCCAAAACTCATCATAAATTGTCTTTTATGGCTGTCAAGAACAATGATGTACATTCTCTTATTTAGCCTTTTGTGACTTATTGGGAGCCTCTGAGTGCCTGAGAAGTGTTTGCTTCACTAAACAGTAGATTGAGATTCTCCTATTTTTATGTTGGAAAGATACAGCACATGAAGTAACAACCTTAGAGCCTGCAGTCAGAACCCACTGGCTCTTTATAAGCAGACTTACATCAGCTCTTAATTATTTTTATAGAAATTCTAATTATTAGAAATTTTTAGCATGGCGAAAATAGAGAGTGAATGTTCCAACTCCAAAAGAAAATGCCACCTTCTGCCAAAAAACTGAGGCTGCTTTGCCATGCTCTGCCAGTGCCTAAGGGGAATATAAATGGACTGAGGAGGAAACACATGATGTGTCACTGATAAAATAATCTGGCATTACAAAAAGACCGGTAGCTACGGCTCCACCAAGAGATCAATAAATGTGCAAATAGCAGCCTCTTTAGAAATCATTGCTTTCCTTCCAATATGTGGTGACAAACTCTGTGACAGCATTTACTTCATGCTATCAGCTTCATTAAATAAAGCAGCCTGTCCCCATCCACCCACAAGGCCAACTCCAGAAGTCTATGGAAAATATTGATTTTTCTTGACTATATTCAGTTCAACGATGCAATGCAATAAAACAGCTTAAGACAACTATTCCCTTTCCAGCTTGTAATTAGAGCCTTGAAACGCTGTTTCTAGGTCTTGGTCTGAGATCTGTTGTCAATTCACTTTGACCTTAGGCAAGCAAATTTCAGCACTGGGGAACTTGCTGCTTGCTGTAAAATGAGCAGAGTTAACTTCTCTCAGAAGGCTGGTTTGCTGGCTTTGAGACTTTTTGCTCCTTTAAGTTTTAATTCTGGGATAAAATGCACTTCAGTTTGAGTTTGTTAGATGAAATACATCCTCAAGTGAAATCATTAGATGTGAATGATTATGCACCTGAGGATCTGTGCCAGGAGCTGAGCCTCCCTGTATGTCAAGGAAGAGGAACAGTCTCTCCAGAGCACAATTTCCAGAGACACCCTGCACTATCAGAGGAAGGAGTTTTTCCTGCATTGCCACTCCTGGGAGGAACCACATATTTTCCTAAAAAGGATGAAGTTTTGAACAGCAAAGAGACACCATTGAGAGAGTTAAATCCAGAAAACGAGAAAAAGCAATTTCAATTTCTAGGTTTAGGTAAGACACAGAAATATTTCCCTGCTATTGCAAGGACCAAAATCAGCCTTTCCCTGCTATCTACTATATCTATACTATATATACTGAGCAAAGGATGGAGCCCTGAGGAATCAAGAGACATACCAAAGCTCATCCTGCCAGATCTTCCATACAGAACCATCTTTAAGGAACAGACAAAGAACTTCATACTTTTTTTTTTTTTCCTCACTGGATTATCTGATCTTTCTATGATTATTTTTACCATTAATATTATGCATGTATAAACACCACTTTTTCTTCACTCCATACAGTAGCTGATAGCTGGGTGGGTGCACCCCACAACAGCTACAAGAAGAACCCTTGAGGGACACTCCACACACACAAAAGAAAAAAAAAATCTTCAGGTTCTGAAATATATTAATATGGAAACAATTCAATGATTTAAGAGAAGAAGTAGGAAAAAAAAATGCTGGCTTCTTCAGCAGTGTTATTTAGTCTTTTATTGCTCTATAAATTTAGACAGTGACCTATGGGGGATTCCTGTGTGATTTCAAAATTTGGAGGAGAATCCTCTTCATCCTGAAGTGCTCAGACCAGCCTCAACAACAGAATCAAATGTTCCTGTCTTTCCAAGCTAGGGCCAAGCAAACATTGCTAACCCACATTATAAATTCAACCTATTTCACTCTCTTTCCTCATGCTGTCCACTTCAATTTTTGGGACAAAAATGTGAGTTTGTGGCATTTCATAAGGTTATAACCACTTTCTAGTTCAGGAGCTGAATATTGAAGGCTGTTACAAACATAAAGCATCCTAACTACCTTGCAAATAAAAGATACACAAAATCATACAAAGTCCTTGAAACATTTGGAGTTTGAGGCTCAGCTTTGAACCAAGGAGAGCTATCATTTTGTTCCCCATTTCTGAGAGCACAGCCCATGACAGCAGTGTGCTGGCTGTTCTAGCTTAACTCTGTGATTTCAAGGTGATTTACTTTCTTTGGGCACTGCACACCCACCTGCTGAGAGTTTAACAGAATTTCCAACTTTCTTTACCATTTGGGTAATCACATAGCTCTCAAAGGAACTATGGTTTATATGTACCAAAAATATCCATCCAATCACTTGAAAGTAAATCTTGTTCCCTCTCTTCCTTGTGGAAAACAGAGTAATAAAGGGACACTTTTTGAGTACTAATGTTGGTGCAAACTCTATGTACTTTTTCAGTTTTGGCTTAGGATTTTCCCAGCAGCTGCATCCCAAAAACTGTGCACATGAGCTACACAGAGTCTGAAAAATATTTTGAAGACAAAAATGCTATTTAATAGTGAAGTACCAAAAATACCAAAATTTAAATCATTAGATCTGATTTTTGCTAGATGGCATACAAGATGCACATTCAGGTTGTTAAACTGCCTCTTCAGGATATATTTATAGGATTTGTATGAGCAAAGAGAGTTACACAGAGGCAGGGAGCTTGGTTCCCATGAAAAAAAACACCTGCTCCTCCAGCCAGCAGAGCAAAGCACTCATTTGTGGTCTTATGAAACCTCCTGGTCAACACTGGACGGCCACCAACTCATTTCATACTTTAGGTCAATGCCACCATCCCAAAAGTGACAGGAATGCAATATATAGACAAAAATATACTAATACTAATAATAAACAAAAATAATAGAGTGGTTTGGGTTCGAAGTGACCTTAAAGATCACCTCATTCCACCCCCCTGTGATGGGCAGGGACACCTTCCACTATCCCAGGTTGCTCAGAGCCCCATCCAGCCTGGCCTTGGATACTTCCAGGGATGAGGCATCCACAGTTTCTCTGAGCAGCCTGTGCCAGGGCCTCCCCACTCTCAAAAGGAAGAATTTCCAATATCCAAACCTTCCCTCTGTCATTTGAAGCCATTCCCCCTTGCCCTATCACTTCACACACTTGTCCAAAGTCCCTCTCCAGTTCTCTTGGAGCCCCTTTATGCACTGGAAGGGGCTCTAAGATCTGCCCAGAGCCTTCTTATCCCCAGGATGGACATTCCCAAGTCCCTCAGCCTGTCTGAGCCCCAAGGGCAGCTTTAACCTTGTTATTGGTGCCCAGGTTGGCCACAGTGGTGTTGTACCATGGGCTGATTCACCTCGCTCTCCTAGAATGATTCAATCACGGCATCAGCAAGAGAACACAGACAAGAACTCCTTCTCCATCTCCAAAGCACAAGTGCTGTCTGAGTGTGGCCTTTTGTACCACTGAAAGAGCTCTGAGTGATCCACCAGAACTGCTTTTTCTCCAGTGTTGAGAAGACACAGTCTGGTAACACAAGATCCTATTGTAAAGGAAGGGCTTTTTGGTTCCTCACCCCACAGGTACCTGACAGCCATGTACCATGCTGTGCAAAATCTTTATATCCTGGTGCAAACAACACCATTTAAAATACAGGACTAGGAATTTATTTTTTTTAAATGTTACAAGATACAGCTCTCAAAACTGCTCAGAACAGCAAATGGCCACCAGCAAAAACAAAGCAGAGAGAGATAAATAAAACTGCATCACCAAATGAAAGAGCAGCTCCTAAGTCTCTCCTTTTTTGGGTGCTTTTATCATAACTTGTTGCCATGAGCACCCTAAGCCCAGAACATTGTTTTCATATTGATATGGAAAAAACCTGCATAAAGCACTACTCATAATGTAATGACAATGTACCCAGCTTATTAAAACTGTCCTTTTATTTAGCTTTATGAAATTGCAGGAAAATCAAGAGGTCTTGAACACAAACACAGTTCCAATGTACTACACTGCAAGCAGGAGAAGCGCAGAAGCAAAAACATGAACCTGCTAAAACATGAACAAAATTAACATTTTTTTTAAAGCCATCAGGATTTGAAACTGATCCAAAAAAAGTTAGTATTTGATGAAATTCGAAATCAAAGTAGAAGCTATTTTAGAAAAGGCTGGTATAAAGAATCTCTTCATTACTTGACTGCAAAAAGCAATAGGGTTTTGTGAATGTTCCCTGCCTCACAGTGCTGGAGGGATTTTTATCACCATCCTTTTCCTTCTGGTTTGTTGTGTGTTATCAAACTTAGTCATGTTAAATGGGTGTATGAAAGCCATGAAGTCTGGTATATGGGATGAAAATGCATACATGAAAAATGAGAAAAATAAGAATATGATGGTTCAGCTCAGGTCCTTCCTATCAAGGCAAAGGATAAATATAGTAATAACAGCTAAATATAGTAATAACAGAAGCTTTAATTACAGCAGTCATCTTCAAATATTACACAGCTTGACAAAACCAACTAAGGAACAATCAGGGGGGTCAGCATCAGAGCTGGAAGCAAAAAAAAAACTCACTGACTTTTAGGAAAAAAATAAAAAAGTACTAACATGCAAACACAACTGAGACTATTAAATGCTTCAAGATCCTCTGTATTGTCATTTGTCACTCAAATGCAAGCTGACAGAGATGTGGCTGTGCTTGTTCTCAGCAGATCTTAAGCCATTATTTGAAGGAACTTTTAAAACAGCCTTTGGAACATCTCTCAGGTTGTTACATTCCAACCTGATGAGGCTTTGGAGTTCTTTGTTTTCCCCTTCTCCTATTTATCCTTAGACACTTCCCTGTACCTCAGCATGTGGTTTCTGAAGAAAGGGCAAAAATGAAAACTTTCTACTGCTCCTTTTTCTATTTTCTGCTGAACTTGAAACATAACTTCACCATTTTAAAATTAGATGTTAAATTTGTAAAGCTTACTACACATTCCTGCTTCCACTGCTAATTAACAGCTTAAAATAAAGACATTCATGTTCTGCAACTCTGCTGGAACACAATTATAGAACAAAATGCCGTAGAAAAGTAGAAGTTACTAAGACAGGCTGTTACTAAAATGCAAAACCAAGCAGGAGAGCAACCAGCAATGTCAGCTTATATATAAAGAAAATACTGGGCAACTGAAGCTTAGAAGATATTTTGGGGACCAAAACCAGGATATCTATCGGAAGGAGAGTAAAAAAAATTGGAAATTGGTAGTAAAGTGAGTCAAAGCAAAGGAACAGCTCTTATCATTAAATTCTTGTACTTTACTTTAGTCCTACTGTAAATAACAGCTACAAAAAGCAGACTGAATATTTATAAGTGAACTGGCAAAGCAGCAATTTTGCTGTGTCTTTTTCATTTAAAATCATCACAGTTCAAGAAATGACTCAAGGATGGAAGAAGTCTCATGAAAAGATCTTAAATCCTGAAAAAGAGGAAAGAATCAATTAGGTCATCCTAATGGACAATGTCAAACCCAACAAGTTTCAGGCTGATAGTTCTGCCAAATATTATTTATGTGCAGAAAAGTAAAAGCTGTGTCCTTTTCTGTATGCAGCAATCTCAGAAACAAGCTAGCACTCACTGATTTTGGGGCAGGGTGTTACACTCCAGAATTTAAGGATGAAGCAGTTCAGATCAAAGCATCTGGCAGCCCAGGATGCAGCTGAAATGAAAAGGAGCCTCAGACAGGGGAAAAGCTACTGATATTTAGCTGCATCCATCCAGTGAGGGCTCAAATTCCAATTTTTCAGTTAACAGGAAAACAATCAGAGAGACAGATGTTACCATCAGGGTGAATTTAAAATTTAGCAGCATGCTTTGAATATGACTATTTAAGATGCAAAACAATTTCTGAATGGTAACATGAAACACATGGTCAAGTTGGGAAAACAACTCTAAAATCCCCATGTTCTTTCCTTAGTAATCTTTTTTCATTTTCCCTGTTAAAAAAAATCCTCCCTGAGGCCTTGCATTGTATGTCATTACCCTCACCTTTTCCCTAATTCCTTGACAGTCTCTTTTCCTGGAGACATCTATTATTTCTAGGAAAGAATGAGGACAGAAGAGAGGGATACAGTGATAAGGTCTAACACAGGCAAACACAGCCCCCACTCTGTGTCTGAGGCAGCCACTTCCAAAGAGTGAAGGAGAAGAACTCGAGTGCTGCTCACTGTGGTGGAAGGTTTTGCTTTGTGTTTTATTCCTTCCTCTCCAGCCAAGTTCTCAGAACACCACCAATGTGGGGCTTCATTTACCCAGCACTGCTCTGGCTCCCTTCTGGAGCCTCTTGGATATAAAGAAGCTGATGAAAATGAGGGAACTCAGGGTTGACATAAAGGGCCATAGGGCATAAAGGACCAGTTTCATTCTGCTTTCCCACCTGAGAGTGGGAAAGGAGGATTAAACAGAAACAGATTTCTCCATTTCTTGAAGCTCAAGTCAGAACCAAGTGTAACTCAGAAATCTTTTTAATCTAACCCAATATTACATCTGCTACAGAAGTAACCTGGGAGAAGTCTACTCCAACTTCCCATTTACACAGAAGAACTGCTGTACTTTGGAATGGTTGAACCACAAGGCTACCAAAACATTACCATTAAGAGAGAGCTCCAGTATTTTTCATAGAATGATAAAATGGTTTGGGTTGGAAGGGACCTCCCATGGGCAGGGACCTCTTCCACTGTCCCAGGTTGCTCCAAGCCCTGCTTGGCCTTGGACATTTCTAGGGATGGGGCAGCCACAGCTTCTCTGGGCACTATTTGGTTTGAAAATCAATCACCTCCTCTGCCATACAAATGAATCATGAGGAACAGGTAATCTCTAAGCACAGTGAAAAGGCAAATGTTTATTTTGGTAGTTGATGCTCCACACAAGAGTTGGGCAAAAGAAACTCTCTAAGACAAAGCTCAGTGTTTCAACAGAGGCTTTTTGTTTTGAGTTTTACCTGATTTGAATGCCCAAATGCAGCAGGGCAAAGGTGATGCAGTTGGATTGCCTGTACTGGCAGCTCTGTCATTTCTGGAAAAATATAAAACAATACTGGGCTACTTTAATACAAATTCAAAGACAGACTTTTGTTATTTTTTCTGAAAGTATTGCAACATGTACTCAGATATAAAAAAAAATATCTATTTGGCTTCTTACATAAATTGGATAATAACAGCTAAATTATTTCTAAATATTCCATGAAAATTTACCATTGTCTTTCAAGACAAGTTTTTAAATGTCTGAGAATTATTAAATGTCTCAGTACCTGCTTTTTTCTTTGGATTTTTTGATTTGAAAGTAAGCTTCTGGTAATGTTGTATTTACATGTCAAACAGTTCTATGTATTATTCTGTAATCAAGCAAAATTTAATGTTGGGTAATTAAAGTATTAGGTTGCTAAGCACTGAGCTTCTCCAATATCTTATTTTCAAATAAAGTGAAATTCTAAATAAATTCCTAATTGAAGAACAAGCAGCAAAGAAAGCCAAGTTTCACTTAGCACTTATTTTTCCAAACTTTTGCTAAAGCAACACCAATCTGATTCTGAGGCTGATATACTTCCAGTATGAACACTGCATCCCCTCTTACGGTTTTCAAACATTAATAATCATATAATGATTAAAAAGCAGACTGCTGAAGCTGAGTGCAGCACAGGCCCTTGATAGATCAGTGGTTTCTGGTATTCTGCCTCCACCCTTTTTGTCAATTGCAACCACTCAATCACACATAAGAATACCAAATCCTGCCAAATGAGAAATGCATGTTTTCCATTTTAAGTATTTTCACAAACCTTTGCTTCTAGTAGGAAGATAAAGAGGCAAACATGAGGGGGGGGAACAAGAAATCAGTCAATATTCAACATGTTTGTGTACATGAGAAGCCACTGGTTTAGATTTTCTGTTTTAGAAGTGCTGTTTCTCAACTCTGCTGATGGAATCAATAGCAACATCTCAAAATTGTGACAGATGTTTAAACAAGTGAGTAATTATAAGCTTTTTTTATGCTTTTTCTTCTAAATTTAGAAGATTAGACTAAGGAATACTAAAATTCAAAACAAATACACTATTATGAAAGTAATCTTAAATTTGAGAGTGAGCTACTAAACATACAGGAAGTCAAAGAAGCAGCTCTGGTTATTAAAAAAATAAAAGGAATAACCTTATTATCTTCTGTACCACCCTAGAGTAATACTCTATCACCAGTAAATAAAAAGGAAACTGAGAAATGTTCAGCCTTCTGCTAGCACAGCTTTAGTTAAACACAGAAATTGAGGTGTGGGCTGAATTTCACTGAATCAGTGAATTTATACTGACATAAAACTGCAATGAGACAGAGCTGAATGGGAACTACATTCCTGCAGGCTCAGCTATTTCACCTTCTCTAATAATACCTGTAGACCACTGAGCTGTTGACATATTTTTTCTCTAATAAGAAATGCTGATGGTAAGTGTAAATGTGTGTACACATAGAGATGATAAAAATTTTAATTACTTCCACCTATATCACTTCCTTACATTTTTCTCTTACATTATGACATCTCTCCTGCAATTTTTTTTTTAAAGCTCATTTTCTATTCAGACTGCACCTCTTCTCAAAGTTGTTGTTTCTTGGTTTTTGGGTTGTTTTTTTTTTTTGCAAAGGGAAATCTGCAGCATGAAAATTGTTAGAGCTTGGGCCCACTGAGTTATCTAACTTTTTATATTCATAGGATACACACAGGACTAAGAGATGATCCATTCTTGGCAGCACACTCTCTGTATCACACACTAACATAGCATCAGAATATGGAATAAAAACATCCTCAACCATAGTTTTTCATTGTTATTCACTACATGTGCAGGGAATCCATTTGTTTCAGATTCTTTATGAATTCAACTCAATATGTTGCAAAATAGTCCTGAAAAAGCCTCAAGTCAAATTGCCTAAAGTAAATAAAGAAAAGCAAATTACTTTAAATTCTTCACCTCTCCACTTCCAGCAAAAACACAAGGTTGTGCACATTGCCAAGTGTCTTTTCACAATAATCAGTTTCAGAGAAATTGGAGATAAAAAAAAAAAAGATAAGCAGACTCTTCCATCCACTCCCCTGAAATATTAACAATTTCTGCTTTTTTTCCAGTGTTTTCAAGCAGAGGAGAGAGTCACACACGTTTGGGCATGGAGACCACTGCTAAAGGTGACTTTTCATGGACCAGCTGGTGCCTCCCTGCCAAAGTGCTTAATCAAAATCCTGCCTGGGGGTAGGATCCAGCTCAAGAGCAAGACATCTAAATTTAGTCAGCTGCAGGTAGGTTTGTCCATGTGCAGTTGGTGTTTCCAGCCCCATGGAATGGAGATGGAGCTACCAAAGCTGATGATTTTGCAGGAGGAGAAGCACCAGGACAAAAACTTCTGGGAACTGCTCTTCCACCTCCAACCTTCCACTGTCTAATATTCAGCAGGTACCAAATCATACTGAAAAATGCCTTTAGAACATATCATAGCATAGATACCATGCACACATATTTTTGCACACATAACAGCATAACTCATTATATGCATTTGATATCTCTTTGGTAAGTTTTAAGACATTTTCACTTCAGAAAGTATTTTATTTCTGGCAACTCCTCCCACTATTAGGTCTGTAGATCAACATCAGGCAATAAATTTGGACAGTGCCTATCAAACAAAAGTCCAACCTGTTTGGATTCTCACCTGGTTATTCTCTTGTTGATAAATTTAATGCTCATGATCATACCCCCAAAATCTCACATTTCATGTCTGATAAAACCATTTCCCTTCCCACTCTTCCACTTGTGTAGGAAGCCACAATTTAATACCTTCAAAGAACAGCTGACACCTTGTGGAAAACTTAAATAAAACATTCAACTTTGAAGGAGTTTTCATCATCAGGTGTGTTTTTGTTGGCTTGTTCATGATGTATAACATCAAACTACTTGTTCAGGCAACACCTCTTTTAAAGGTCCTGTTCTCAAAAAGAACAGTAGTTTCTACAGCAACCAGATGTGAAATTTTAAGTCCAAGATTAGCACATAAATAAAGTGTGAAGGAAAAGGTTCCTTTCTACTATAAAGAACCAGAGAAAAACAGCCTCAATGAGGTCTAGTGAAAGAGCTATACATAAACTTTTGGCAACTTTATCAGCCACATCAATTTACCAAAAATTTCTTCAGCAGTTATTTTGAATCGTAAACATCTTCATCCAGTGTGCAGCAAAAATTCTCAAAGTCTGCTCTTCTATCACATTTACTTCATGGATCTTCATAATTCAATATCTTAATGTCTTTTTTCCTGATTCTCCCCTTTTTGGCATAACCAAGCAAGAGTCAAATCTCTCTGAAGACTCCAGTGCATGAGCAGTGTGCAACATGGAAAAAAATCACATTTGGAGGAAAACCCAACATAAAGAGCATCACTGGGGCTATAGAGATGGCTTTATCAGAGGGATACACATAAACTAAAAAGATCCATGTATCTGGACAAAAATTGGAGCACCCAGATGTGGATGAGATGATAGCACTGAATGAGAAGAGAGCAGGGAAGGGTGCTAGAACATTTGCAAGGCAGTCATGGGGTTGTACTTTTAAGCAGAGATTAAGCAGCTAATTAATTGATTAATCAAAACAATTAGCTAGATGTCAAATCACCACAGTGGCAAATTTAAAGTCAATTAATTCATATATTCAAAAGAACAGCAAATAATTAATAAGGAATTAAAGAGTTTGTTAATTATGTGGCAGTAGATTAGTTATGCAGAAAACTAAGTGAGAAGCAATTAATTAATTATGCAGAGAATCAAATGAACCACAAAATATTTATGCAAAGAATCCCCACAAATGGGCAGTTTAAAAGCAGATGGTGGGAAAATACTGGGGTATGTTTAAAAAAAAACAAACAAGTTTAATAAGTATCAATTGCTGGCAACTGTAGTTAGCTCAGCTATTAAGAAACCATTTGAAACAAGAATGGGAGTCAGGTCAGGACTCAATTGACTGAGGAGAATTAGGTTATCAGACAGATTCTATGGCAAAGACTCATCCAGACACTGGTTGATTTTGGTATCTCCAAGAGGCAGGCCTGGTTTAGAAACACAGGACAGTGAAAGTCAAATGGATACTGGAAGCAGACCTTTGTCACAGAATTTTATTATCATAATGTCACCATATGCTTTGCCTTTCCCCTTTGCTCACTGCCCCAGTGCTGTACCCTGCACTGTGCTCAGTTTGCACTAGAAGTTAATTAGGATTCATGTCTTACATTCATGTGTAAATTGTCGTGCATACAGCTGTAGTTTCAGACAAAAATAACACTCTGCACAAACATTATCTCCAAAATTTAACTCCCCCAACATGCCTTGGTTAAAATTGTAAATGAGCTGCATAAGGGAGCTGAGAAAAATGCTCTGTTTACATCAGTAAAAGGGAGTGAGATTCACATTGTGGTGTCAGTGTAGCTGGAATGGAACTTCCACAGATGTGATGCTTCCAGCTTCTCTGAGCGGTGCCTTCACATTCAACCACAGATAATATTAGGCCTCAGAAAGATGAAATGTGGTGTCTACTGAGAAGAGATATTTCATTTCAAATGCCTGATTTATTACATCTCAGAAGACAGATGAATTTTTAACACTTCAGCTGACTTATGGGGGAAAAAAACTGCCTCTTACATGAAAATGAACACGGGGATGGAGCACATTCCCTATGGAGCCAGGCTGGGAGAGCTGGGAATGTTCACCTGGGGAAGAGAAGCTCCAGGGAGACCTCAGAACCCCTTCCAGGGTCCAAAGGAGCTCCAAAAACTGGAGAGAGACTTGGGACAAGGGCCTGGAGCGACAGGGCAAGGGGAAGTGGCCTCAGACTGAAAGAGGGCAGGGTTAGATTAGGTATTAAGAAGAAATTCTTTGCTGTGAGGATGGTGAGGCCTTGGCACCATTGGCCCAGAGAAGCTGTGGCTGCCCTATCCTTCCCAGACAGCAAGACACAAGCTTTTCAAATGGAAAAAGAACTGCTAGTAATTTTCCATACTTAAGAAGTCTACTCTGAAATTTTTTGTTCAGAATCTTAAATTAAAGAATTTTTTTCAGGAAAAACATTCACTCCAGTTCCCCTCACACCCACAGAGGTTTAGAGAAGACATTGTAAAAAGCCTGACCTGAGGTCTGAAGCTCCAACATGAAATGCTTCAACAGCTGTGAGAAATTTGGGATAGAAGCACTATTTATTAAAGAAACATTTCACATGTTCAGGAACATGGGCAGAAAAAACAGAGTTTTGCAAATCTGTACAGAGCGAAAGTGGAATAAATAAATGGTGACAATAAAAAAACATATTAACCTCTTTCTGATTTAAAACTGACATCCTACTATCACTTCAAGACAAGCCTCAACAGAAAGAGATAGACACCATAGCTGAGAAGGCTATTGTGCTCCCTTAATATCTGCAATAAAAATTACTTTTAGGAAACTCATCTTCATCACCTGGATGTTTTCTGGAAGTGTATTTGTCATTTCAGGTGACTACCTGACAGGTTATATGCACTGCAGTGAAAAGCAAAGTAATTTTTATTTTTCTGACACACACCAGCTACTGAATGATGTCATAGGAATATAATATGTAAACTCATCTTGGTATATAAAGGCAGTTAGCAGAATTGGAAGGTATATTCTTTTAAGTGCCCTCTCTCTCAGACTTCTCTCCAGGCACTGTGGTAGCCCCTTGCTCTGTGAGATGCTCAGTCATAAATAAGAAAGAAAATAAAACCAGTAAATGATACTTAAAATAGTATTAGAGATAGAGTGGAATAAGATGCTTGCCAAGTGGGGGGGGAAAAAAAAAATCAATATTATTTAACACATTTCTAGATTGCCAACCACCACAGCACATAGGAGCTTACAACAATAAAAATACCATTTCAATACAGCACCAACAGCGAGCAGCAACAGAATCGATCAAAAGCTAAGTGAAATGCATGAGGCTTTGGTTCCAGCTGAGAAAGCTCTCTTGTCCTCCCAGAGCAGCCTGAAAAAAGGAGAGTGGGCTCTGGCTAGAAATTCTCATGGTTACAGCAAAACTAAGGAAAGCCAGGCTACAGCCCAGGTTTACTATTGATAAAAAAATGTTATTAAGTGGAAGGTAAAATAAATGAAAGCACAGTACTTCAATGTGACTCAAAAGTAACAAGAGATGGAAATGCACCTCAGTATTATTTTTCCAAAAATAATTCTGAATTCATCACAAGACTCCACATTTAGAGCTAGAAATACATATTCAAGTCAGGGACAGTCACAGGAGATTTTCTTCCAGGAAGACAAACCTAAAGCATTCAATAAAAAGCCCATTGGCATCAAAGATCTTAGTGTATCACTTTACTCTGCCTAAGGAGTCACTTAGAGTAATGAACATTTCCTAGATTTACAACTGAATTTTAAGTGAAAAATTACTTTTTTCCAAGTGTTTATTCATTAGTAAATGAGAAATTATAAAACAAGTCATTGAATGCCTTCTCATACAGTGCTTTTTCTGACTGGGAAATTACTTTTGTTTTCAGGGCAAATACAGCATTTTACACATACACTTAATATCCCCCACAAAAAATACATGTCCACATTGCTGTGACTCTTAGCAGCACTGAGCATATGAGGAAAAGGGGGAGGCAGCCTCAACTTTCTGATTTAGATAAGGGCTGATGAGGTTTTCCCAGATACCTCTGCTAGGAAAAGATGTTCACACAAATTCCAAGGCATTTTTCCAGATAGCTGAGAGGTGAGTCTGAGTTACTGAGTCAGTTTGGGTGTCCAGAAATTCAACCCCCATTGCACTTGGACATCAGCTCCACAGGCAGCAATTCCACATAACCCAGGAAACAACACCCCAAAGTGTGTGCTGATATTGCCCTGAGTCCAGAGACCTGGGGGGGGGACATGCAAATGCTACATAATGCACAATGAAATTTCTCTCCAAAACAATCCTGGAGGGGAACATGCAGACATGTGCTGTGCATCTGATACATTGCAGCTGCTCCCCATCTCTGTGCAGCCAGAGCTCTGCTGCTCTCCCCTCTGGTTCTTGATGGCTGCAGGATAAAGAGACCCAGTGAGCAGAGCCACATGGTGCAGAGAAATGCAGCAGTGCCCCAGCATCACCACAGAACAGCCCAGGCAAAGCACTGCACAAGGCTGGTACCACCAGAAGAGTAAGGAGTGGGGCAGGGTAGGAAGGTTTTTAGCCTGGGGAATCTGCAGGTGGAGGTTCACAAACCAGAAAACCAAAACCCAGGCAAAAAAGGCCCCAATCCCACTTTACCCAGTCACAGCAGTGTTTCAATCAAAGTTAATCTCCTCAGCTCAGTATTTGATTCACTGAATGAAATGAGGTGTTTTCAGCCCTCAAGATAAACAAAAAAATGATGAATTTTAGTATTGGGCCTGGCAGTGTGACACCACTCAGGGCAGTGACATTTTCTCACAACCCATAACTTGGCTTTGCAATATGCAGGAGCAGAACATCTCACATTCCAGACCTCCAACTGGCCTCATGCCTTTTCCAGTTAGGCAATCTTTATTAACATTATTAATACAAAGAAACATAAGAGCCAAATGTTTTTATTGCTTTCCTAATCACCTTTATTGATATTTGCATGGAACCTGACTATTTTCTCAGTCCATCTGTTCTGGCTACTCATTTATAATGTGAACTCTTAATTCTGCCTTGTTAGAACTGGCTCATAAGGAGGCAATTATGTCAGCAAAAACAAAGGATCATGATTTCTAAAGGAGAATGGGAAGCAGAAGCTACTAGGCTTGCTATTAATGGCATTTCTAATAATCCTTAAATAGAATTGCTTGTACATACAGACCTTTTCAGAATGCATCAACTGTATTAAAAAGTCAAATAAATGTTATGTTAAACTAAAAAGCCAATCTTTTTTTTAAAAGAGTAAAAATATTGTCTCTTTCAACCTTTCTTAAATGCAACCAGAGCAATAAGCAATAAGATCTATGGTGTTTAGGAGACACCAAGGTAGTTTCACAACCTATGAAATGTTTAATTACACTAGCCAAGAAAGAATAATTTTTGACAGGATAAATTATATTTCCCTTATACCACTATGGGAGCAGGCCACTAAAACATTTGTAATGTAGACTATTGATCATGTGCTTCATTGTGCCACAGTGAATCTGAGATTCAAGCCTGCTCCACACATCCTAATCCATATGCCAATTTTTATTTTTTTTTTTAAATAAATATATATGAGAAGGACCTGAAAATTCCCTGAGCTCACATCAGGCCTATTCAAGAATCTATTGAATTAATTGTAGTTCATTTTTCACTGGGAAAATAAAATTATATGTGTAAGACATTGACTACTTCATTAGCAACTTTCACATATTTCTAGTTTGAAACTCATTTCAATTTGCCAAGATAAATGCCTTGATTTTTCCTCTCTGCTTAGTAACAGCAGGCAGGGTAATAGAAGCTGGGAAAGGCGGCATTTTTCTTTGAGCAAATTCTACTCAGCAGGATCCAAAACCTTAACTGGAGAAAATCACCATAATTTGTTGAACATTAAATGCTCAAGAAACACTCAGAGCCTCACCTTTCTGAGAAGTTCTGGAAAAACAAACAAAAAAAAAAACCTGTACTTTTTTTTATTAGTGTGTTAGCCTGCAGAAGTTAAATTTGATTAGGGTAGTCAATAATGCCAGGAAATGGTGATACATAACCCCAAAGAGCTCTTTCCTAGAAAACAGAGGATGTAATGAATGAACCAGGCACAGCCGCAATGCAGAGCCTCTCCCAAGAGCCAGACCCGAGAACTTCCCCACCAATCCTCTAAATAGCAGCTGAGATTTCTTTTTCTAATTACAATTCACTCCCATTTCCCCCCCCCAACTCAAACTAATTTTAACATAGCTTCTTGTTAATTAACAACATTAATTGCTAATGCTTCTTGGCAAATTTAGCAAGTTTCTGCAAGCACTGGCTCTAATACCTGTGTCTAAATGCACAGTCATCCTAATAAAATTCATAAAAATCCCTCCCTCCAGTCTTTACATACTTCTAATTCAAAAATTTATCTTCTCTTTACCTGAAGTCTGGCTGTGAAGTCCCAGAAAATTCTGAGAAAATCACTGCTGAATACACTATAAGCCAGAAATTAAATGAGCACACCCCATGCTGTAAAGCTCTGTTCTTCGGGATATCTTCTCCTGAGGGTCTCTGGATACGCCACGGTTACTAATTTCTGAATTTATTAGGGGAAGAAAAATAAAATGCAAGTGCAAACTAATTTCACCCAGCCATGCAAATGCATTATTAAGCATTGAGTCTTCTCTGAGACTTGGAATTTAATGAATTAAGGAGTCTAAGTCACCTGTAATGGCATGGAGTTGAACTTAGCCACAATCATTACTGAGTCAATGGAAGCCACTGGGATTTAGCTTCATTGAAAGCTGTTTATTTGTTTAGGCTTTCAATTATTTATTTACCCAGGCACTGAGCTAACTACAGATTTCAAAAATGCTGGCTTTTATGATTTTAAATTAGTTTTTAAACACTTACCTGTGCATTAAAGCAATGCAACCAAAGGATGTCATCACAGTGATGTTTTAGCAGGATTTTAGAGAAGATAATCTTGCATCATCTCCCTTTGATTAGCCAGGATCTCCCACCCCAAGAACCCAACACTTTGCACTGAGAAACTGCTGTGGATACCCTTTTTGAACAAATGCTTATTGAAAATAATTGCAGAATGCTACTGCACAACTCAATATTCAGGTTTTGTGTTTTGAAGGAAGGTAAAGAAAATAAAATTAGTAGACAGTAGCATTCCCCTCATTCTTGTCTTGCCCTCCTTCCTCATTCACTTTGCACACAATTTGGAGCAGGAGAAAGGGCTTTTAGAATATTACTTTCTAGAGAAGCACATGCTTTTCTGTCATACTGTTCACGGCAGGGATGATCCTGCAGTACCTAGAATCAAGTGACCTCCCCCAGAAGTGTGGAAATCACTCCAAGCTGGGATTCCAATTTGTGCTAATAGGTATATCCAGGGGATGCCATTCCCCCTTGCCTCCTTGCTGCTGTTCTCAGTACAGGACCACTTCCAGGGTTCTGCAATGAGGTTTGTTAAACACTGCTCTGCAACACTGGTGAGAAAAAAGAAAAAGGAAAGAAAGAAAAAATAACTGAAAGCATTTGAAAGCAATTTTAGAGTTAATTCTGCAGCCACATAATAACTGCATTGGGCCCTGGGAAAGAGGAGCTGCCAACTCAACTAACAGGTAACAGTAAACAGGAGACTGCTGGAAAATAACTGCTAATAGGACTGGGAAGAAAACTTCATCTCTACCAGGAGTCACATCCACAGCAACACATCTGCCTGATCTGCAGCAGAGCATGTAGTTCACAAGTTTTACTCCATAGGGTAATGAAAAGATCTAAAAACTGTAAAATTTTCACTTATTATAAAGTGACAAACATTACAGTGTCACTTTGTCACTGCACTAATTTATCTCTGCACCTCTTTGACAAGACATATTGTGATTTTAATGGATGTCTAAAAAATACACCACGGTTGCCCTCTCTATTCAGTCTTTGAAACCAGTTTACATGATTTTGTGTACTCTTTAAGTTTTTCCTAGTGGAGTTCAGAAATACCACTGAAGCTTTTCCCCCTGAAATCCAGCATAAACCCTTCTTTCAAAAGCCCTTCAGAGCTGAGAGACCACAATTTACAGAAGAGAAAGGACTGAACTAGCATAAATACAAGGGGAAGAAGCAATTGGGGAATAAAACCTACCCTAATTCAAAACTGTCTTCTGAAAAATCATCTTTACAGCTCATCAGTCCAGAACCCTGCCAAGCTCCTTCATTCTCTTAGATCCTAATCTCCAGCATTGGGAAGAAGAACCAAATACAACAGCAAACCAAAATTAAGTGTGATTTAAAGCAGCAAGTACACAGAAGCAGCTCACAGAATGCATCCTCAATGCAAACATGACCAGCAGCAGTTGGGATCTGCCAGAAGTGTCACCACGTGAGACTCCTGCCAGATTCCCTGAACAATTTTAACATACAGCCCTAGAACATTCCATGCCATTTCACATTGTAGGAGAGCTCTCAAGCTTTAGATACAATGTTATACCAACTTAATCAATTTCAATATATGCATTCCCACAGTGGAGTTTCCTCTGTACCAAAACCCTAATAAATGTACCAGTCTACAAAACCCAGGTGGATTTTGTTCTAATTACCATTAATACTGAATTTATTTTTTTTTTGTATAAAATATTTCATGCACTCATTTTTATTATTTTTCCTTTTAGCTGCTTCCAAGAAGATATAAATTCAACCCCTAACACTAATAAGCAGAGTCTCCAAGGGTTCTTCTTACACCTGCATAAAAAGTACCAAATTAAAGAAAAGTCACTGCATCCAGCTAAGCTTCATATCTTGTGTAAGATTCCTTGAATTTAACCACACATGGTTAAGTATCTGCCATGTAAAAAAATAGCTTACAAATAAGGTGCTGATTTATTGCTTGCCTGCCCCATATCTAGTTCCAAGAATACCTTAATTTATTACAGAATCACAGAATGGTTTGGGTTGGAAGAGACTTTCAAGACTATCTTGTTCCAACCCCTGCCATAATTTCGGTAGAAACTTTCCTTAGATTGACAGAATTAGGTTTTCAAAAAAAAAAAAAAAGCAGAACAACAAAACCAAAAGAAAACCTGCAATCTAAATATGTCAATGCATCTGGTAAACAGCTCATATGATGGCCATTAAAATCTATCACTGGAATGCTACTGAAAACTATTTCAATATAAACTTTTGATACATTACACTGTCTAGAGTTTTATTTCACCATGGCAGCATACACTATCATACAATTGAAAAAAATACAGCAAAGGATATTAAATACAGCAGCCTTGATCAAACAGTTCTGCCTTTGAAAAAAAGCACCATAAAACTGAAAAATGTAAACATTACTTCATTTTGACGGCCAGACTAGGGCCGTAGAGCAAACCAACAAAGGGACATTGTACTTATGTGCATCTAAATATGGGGACTATCAGATGATCAATAGTTATTTTGCTTGCTATTTTTCTGTCCAAAGAATCACAACACAGTAATGGCTGCAGCAAAAAATCATTGCCTGGCTTCATAAATTTTCCTTAAAAAAAAAAGTAAAAAAGTAAAAAATTAAAAATATGGCACTTTTCACTTGTGAGCAATGCTTTGAGGCTGATGGTGATTCATCCTTAAATGTCCATCTAATCCCAAAAGAGGGGCTGAATCTCTCCCAGCCAAGGCAGTCATGAGCCTCCCTCCAAACCAAACAAGGCACAGAGCAGGTGAAGGGAAGTCCCTTCAACACCTGCTCAAGCCCCTGACTAATTGTAACTTGATGGTGCTGAGAGCCATGTGCAGGAGTCCAAAGACCACCAAGTTCTTTACATGCAGTTCACAGGAAAACTTCAACAGGAGACATGTTTGGATACTGCAGGAAAAAAAATCAATTGTTTTCTAAAATTATAGCTCACTTATCAGTTTTCCGCAGCAGGGAAACACACAGGGGACCTGTGGATTTGAAAAGATTAACACATGATCTGGAAAATGATTGACTAGCACAGGGATGAAGTTTGCTGGCAACAGAAAATCATTTGGAATAATCAAAATCAAAAGTTTACTGCAGCCTTGCACCAGGCACCCAGGTGATGGGGAAATAAAATGGGAGACCCAACTGCACTGCTGGGGGGGAGGAGATAAAGGATATGAGAGTGAATTTAAGCCCAAGAAGAAGGGAGGGATGGGGGAAGGTGTTTTAAGATTCAGCTTTTATTTCTCATTGTACTACTCTGATTTGATTGGTAATAAATTACATTCTTCCCCCAGTCAAGCCTGTTTTACCCATGATAATAACTGATGAGTGATCACTCCCTGCCCTTTTCTCACCTCATGAGCCTGTCATTATATTTTGTCTCCCTGTCCAGCTCAGGAGAGCAGTGACAAAGTGGCTTTGTGGGCAGCTGATGTCCAGCCAAGGTCAACCCACCTGGATAAACCTGAGGGATGGGGTGATGAAAGAGCAGCTGGAATGCAAAGGGAAGCAGACAGCTCTGAAGTATAAGGTAGGCACTGACAGCTTCTTCCTCATCACCACTCTGTGAAGCAATCTCAGCTACGTAGCCAACAGCTCTGTGAGAGCCACAGCAAATAGGATTGCTCAGCACACAGCATGAAAGAATTATTATGAGAGACAACAACAAAGAGAGCAGGAAAAAAACCAACAAGAAAACTCCAAAAGATATGAAAAAAAAAAAAACAAACCAAAAAAACCAAAACCAAATAAACTCCCCACAAAAACCCACAGCACTTTCAACATGAGACAAAAACAAGCATTTTGATTCTATAGCTGGTAAAACAGGATCTGATACAGATGTGTAAAATCAGGAATTATAAAATAAAGATGACAAGGCACTAATTCTTCCACAGTTCCACATTGCACAACTGGGACACGAATAAAGTTACCAAGTGACAAATGTAAAGCAAACCCTCAAAAATGCATTTCAGTCAGCACAGATGAGCTGTGGGGCTTTACCACCACCAAATGCTGTAGGGGCCATGAAGCCCACAGAGACATCAATCTCACTTGTGTAGCATCACACCATTAGCAGCTATTAACTCACTGTAGCTGCAGATGAGAGCCCTGAACGTGCTGTTCCCAGAAGCTGGGAGTGTAATTCCTGGCCATGTATTTATGGGAAAGGATCGTGGGGCATTGTCCCTGCTCCTTACACCCCCTTCTGAGCCACCAGCTGGGATTAGAAGACAACTTGTGCCATCAGAAGAAGTGAATCTGTGTCCTCCTCCTGCAGGGCTGCTCCTGTGGGCAGGTGAACAAATACCTGCTGAAAGACCCAACCTCCCAGAAGGAGAACTGGAGTGTCCCAAGGGAAATACAGCTTAGCTGGGAAGTTGAAAGGACACATTACACAACCCCATCCTCCTCCTCCCTGCTTCTGTCTGCAAAGGACAGTCTGATTTTGATGTACTGAGTAACTAGATGTGTATAAGAGACAGACATTACACAACCCCATCCTCCTCCTCCCTGCTTCTGTCTGCAAAGGACAGTCTGATTTTGATGTACTGAGTAATTACCTCACCGTTCCTCCCACTTTAAGTACTCCAGTGCTGTGAAACCCTTTCACTTTCCTATTAAATTTACTGACTCTCTGATATCACAGATATATTTTCCTGCTCCTGGGGAACTTCAGGCGGTCACTTCTTTCCCAAGAGAATATTTAAGGGCAGAAATGTGGTTTACAATACCAGATTGTCTAATGTTTACAATCTGTTTCTGTGTAAAGGTGATCATTTTTCCAAGCAATATTAAAGGAGAAATACAACAGATAGCAATGGCTGGATAGTCTCCTCTCCCAATTTGAAATCTACAGTATTTTACACAAAAGTAATTTTAACCAAAAAGAAAATCTAAGTGGCCATTCATCACTGGGAAGAAATGCTGTTATGAGTCTCCAAGTGTAAGAGCTGAAGTTCTGAGATGCTGAGATCACTGTTCCCAACAAGTAAAAAATGATTTTTTTTAAGTACTGATATAAAATTCTGCTGCTTGGTACTTGCATTATGACAACTTCCAAGAAAATTTTAAACCTGTGATACATATTTAATAACATGGATACCTTACACATCGCTAACTTCTGCTGACACTTTAACTTTTCTCCTCTTTTCCTTTAATAATATTAAAATTACAGAGGATGATTTTAACGTATCATTTCCCAGATCTTAGAGTACTACTACTGTCTATTAGGTTTGCCAGCACTATTCTAAGGAGATTTTGGGGATGATTCCTACTGTTACAGTGGAGTTTAGGCATTTGAACAATCTGTAGGTAATTTGTAGGCAACTATTTCAGAAAGATGACAATTAAAAGACAGTTACTTGGAGTACGCTCAAATTCCATTATTTTCTTTTCTTTTTTCTCTTTGTAATCAATATGCAAATGTAGGCATTTAAAACCAGATGAGACTTCGAGAAAAAATGGTACATGTATAAATAAAACAGGCACTGTGATTACACTCCCTTTTTAGTAAATGCTTTTAAAATAATAAAATGCCTATAAAATGCACGGTTATAGTTTGTCTACAGTTTTGTCAGCATCATAATGGAAATACATATTCTGAGATCTGAATTTTACAAGAAGAGTGGGCATGGGCCTGGTTAGAGATGAAATAAGGACAAGGGCAGATGGTTAGGCAGGGAAAAAAGGCAAGAAGCTTGATGTAACAAAAGTGATGGACACTGCCTAAAAATCTAGAAACAAAGGGACTATGAAAAAATCAAAGTATATATAGAATAGTCTGTTCCAAACAAGATGAGAAAAAAATTTGAAAGCCAAGAGAAAATAATTTATATGGCAGTAAAATGAAAATGAGGAACATCAGAGGCAGAGCTAAAACCTCCATCTGATGATTCAAGCTGACATTGTGTTTGTGTGTCCAAAACCACTATGAAAAAATTCCAATAAGTGTTTAAGAGATGAATTAGAATTATCTCCATCTAGTAACACAGAAAACTTATTTCTAATCACATAAATCACTCTATTGTTCAACACATCCAGTACAAGTTTATTTTTATGATAAGGTTGATTATCTTATAACATGGATAAGAAAAAAGACATTTTTGAAGCATATATTAACCAATACTACAACAATTCTGAGTACAGTTTCCAACTTGAACAGTTACTTGTTTCAACACTCTTTATCATACAATTTCAGAATTCATTTTATCAGCAGTCTTCAATATGAGAACATCAATCAAGATCCAATTTTCATTGTAACCCCTAAGAATTATGTACTAAAGGACTTGAGAAAGAGGCACTCCAGTGCACCAGACAAGAAAGAGATAATGTCTCTCAGAAGACTTAAAAAGCACCTACAGGTCTATAACAAAATTGATGACTTCAAGAGTTTTTATACTGCCAAAAGATTTTAAACCACAAGTCTTAAAGTTTTATGCATACATTGGGTGGCAGGAGGTTAAATGCACATTTTAACTCTCATGAGTTTATGGTCTCAGAAATGCAAAACAACCAGCTAAGAAGAGACTGCTTGGAAGGACTGATGCCAAACATCCTAATAAAAAGGGGAAGGTCTCTTTTATTTGATTATCAAAAAAAATGAGCTAAAACAAAAATAAAATTTCAACAAAAAAATAGGCTGTAAAATCACCTCCCGGTGCAGTTTTCTCTAACTGCATATTCTGATCATAAGGACCAAGCTCAGTTACAAGGGTGAAGAAAAGCCCTGATGTAAAAGAAAAGACTGATTGATTGATTGATTGATTGATTGGAGTTCATGCTATTCAAAAAGGGACATTTGTAAGGAATGTCCCTGCTGCTTGGAAAATGTTGGAAAGTGCAAATTCTCCATCTCAAAACAGCTGTAGAGGCACATTTAAAAAGTCAAATCTTCTCTCAAGAGAGAGTGTGCACAGAGACATTTTAAACATTTACAGAGAGAGCAGAGCTTTCCACAGCAACCTAACTGTGCCTGTTAATGAAGAAATCCTCAAAATCCCAAACATTATTTGAAAAGTTGTGTAGTTTTCAGAATAATCAAGTTACAGCTTGCAGTTGCTTTGGAGTCAATGTTTATATGTCATTCAGGAATTTCATAAACCATGATTTTAGAGAAAACAGCATAAGACTGTAATAATTTTAAATTTTAATTAAAAAAAGTACTAAAGATAGCTTTTTCTCTAAATCCAGGAAACTTTCATTACATGAAATCATGGTAGGGCCATCTTAACATATTACATTAAAGGTGAAATCCTTGCTGTCACCCAAAAATCAAATTCTTAAGAACTGAAGTAAAACCAGGATTTATCTCTGAGAACCCAAAACCACACCCACGGGATGGATGACATGTTCCAGTACAGAAAACATTCAGCACCTGAGGAAGCATCTAGAAATACACAGTCCAGCATTCAAATGGAAATTAAAATTGCTTCAGGAAAATAATTCTTGGGTTTAATTCACATGGAGGAGGGAGGACTGAAAGCTCAGCAGCATCTGTTGCTGCATTTTACAAAGATAAAAAGGAGCAGGAGAGTAAAGTTCCCCTTCACCACAGCTACAGTTGAGTGTCTCCCAGAAGTACAAATATTCAGTAATTAAGGGGGTCTAATCAACTCCCAGGACCCACCTCAGCATTTCATTTTCTTCAGATTGCCAATAAATATGCCAATTACAGCTAAATATAACAGAACAAGATATGATCTCGTGAAGTACAAAGAAAGATCACATCTCATTTCAGATTGGTCATCAAATAGCTAATAAATTCTAATAGGCTTTTATTGCTTTGATTTTGAATACAAGGGAGTAAACTGCAGAAAAAACCTTTCAGGGCAATTGTACCACAACTCAGCCAACTCTGCCAGGTGTGGGAATGTGATAAATCCATTATTTTTTCATAGAATCAGAGTATCATGAAGGTTGGAAAAGAACCCTAAGATCAGCTATTAACATAACACTGCCAGGTTCACCACTAAACCATATCCTAAACACCATAATGGGATTTACATTTTAAAAGATACATGTGCTGAATTTCCTAACTCTCCCCAAAATAGCAATAGTAGGGTTGATAACCCACACCATCCTAAATGAAACTGTAAAAATTGAAGTAAAATGATAATCACAGCATTTCACTTTTTCTCCTTCAATCATCATGGTCTGTTCTGAAAAAAAAAAAAATTAAAAATAAATAATCTCCCCACCTACATTTTACCTGGTCTATTTATTGCCAAAAGTAATCCATCTTTACACACTGGTCAATTAAATATTGAATATAACAGGTACTGACACTATTAGAGCATCCTCCCCCCAGCTGAGTAGTAATGTGCAGAGCCTGCAATTTTATTTTTACAGAAGGAAGTCATATACCCCTTAAGGCTGCCACAGCACAGCTGCTAATTTTGAATACCTCTCTTACATCTGGATCAGTAAACTACAAATGGGGATGGAAAAACAAGGTAGCTGGATTTTTAAAAGGCAAGTGAAATAAAAATAGAAGGATCTTTTTATAGTAAGAAAAGCCTGGGGGAGATCTCACCACCTCTTCTCTCTGCTGAAAAATGCTATTTGCTTTTTAATTAAAGCTTCTTCAGTCTCCTTTTGCGGCCCAATTTTCTCTGAGCACCAGCACGTCTGAGGAGATGAAAAATGCACTGAGTAATGAATTTTAGATTTGGAAGAAGTCAGCTCTAGAAATAAA
The DNA here is from genome assembly GCF_001522545.3 of Parus major. NCBI lineage: Eukaryota > Metazoa > Chordata > Aves > Passeriformes > Paridae > Parus > Parus major. The sequence continues at coordinate 146,429,380 of NC_031769.1, forward strand.
AAAAGGCCTCCACACATAGCCAAGATTTGAAGGTGAAGTGATTTAATGGCTGACTCGACTCATTATAATTATCATTATTCATGTTGTGGTGCCACCCAGAGGCTTTGTGATCGGTACCATACCAATAATACAGTTTCAACAATAAATTGTTTGCAGAACTGGGCAGGGATTTAAGAGACCTCTATAAGAAAGAGGAAGAGCAGAGGCATGGCAAGAGGTGGAAAATGAAGCTCCAGCAGACAGCTACCAATGCTTTATCCAGTTTGGCTTTGCTTGGGGATACCAGCATCATAAAGTGACCCCAGGACACCTTGCTAACAGGAAAGGAAGCACCTTTAGGGAAAATAACCTGGCACAGGTCACTGTCCCTGGGAGCAAAGGAGAGAGGACACTGAGAGTGATAAATATTGCAGCAATATTTGCAAATATTGCACCCATGATGGAATGGGATGTGCCCATCTCCTTCTCCTCTGCTGTGAACCTGAACATCTCAATAGGTACAGCAGGAACAGCACAGGAAGAAGGAAATACAGTGTTCACTGGCAAGCTGAGGCAAGGTGGAAGGGCAAGGAGGAGGAGTTAGGGCCAAGACAGAATAAAAACAGAGATGGCATCATGAAAGGCACTAGGAGCAAGGGAGCTGTGCAGCAAACGTGAAAGGCTGGTATTAAACTGCTAGTCAAGGATGTGGATAATTTACAACAAATCAAAACAAAAGAAAGATGCATGATAATGTTGGTGTCATGGAATGGCAAGAGGCAATTTGATGCTTCAAGTGATAACTTTTAGGCTTTTAATTTTAGATTATTCCTTGCCCAGTGACTGTGCTAGGCTTTCCTCATAGTGATTTAGCAAAACACTTTGTGGGCAGCTGACCACCACCTTTCTTAGACACGGAAATCCACTCTTTATATAACTCTCCAAATAAATAATTAAAAATAATTGTGTAGAAATTCTGATTAAGCACACCCAAACAAGATCAGAGTTGTAGAATAGGGAACACCCTGAAAACGCATGCATAGAGGAGGGGGAGGAGTCAAATTATTGTAAGAAGTGTTTTTTCTGATGTCTCAAATTATCCAGGCCATATCCTTCACTCTGCCAATCACAGAGCTCACATAAACTTCTCACAAAATTTTAAATGCAATACAACTGACATGAAATTCAACTTTGCTGAATTGATAGAAATCTGACCTTAATTGCAACAACAGCAAAAAAAAAAGACAGTAACTTGTTATGATGCTGTGGCTATGCCCTGGGAGCTCTGCAAGGTTTACTTATGTTTGATAGTAATCCTCAAGCTCTCTTCAAAGGATATTCACATCTATGATGACAACTATTAAGTTATTTTGACCTGTGTGTTCATAAGATCCAATCAGAAGAAATAATAGTATCACTAAAATAATTCCAACTATTACACTCAAAATCATGCTGTTCCACAGGTACCTTGGGACTTGGCTGTGGAACTGTAAAGCAAAATATTCTGTATTTGCCATGAGAACCTTCTACTCAGTAGCAGTTATATTAATGTATATTTTCTGCTTCAGTTCCTTTGACTTTATCACTGCTCATCATTCACAAGGTTTCTTCAGTCCATACTTGTGCAATCAAAACATTATCCAGCACCAAAAATCTTTAACCATTTAACCACCCCTTCCTCTGTGTTTAGTAAAGACAGGTGTCCATTTATTTTCACAGGCACAGCACTACTGGTTAAATAAAACATAACTGCAGCCACTAATTCCCTGCCAGCCCTGTAAGGACACAGGGTCAATTATTTCATCCTTGTAAATTAAAGGCTGGAAACAGCATACCAAACAACTAATAGCCTAACAACAGGCTGCTTTCATTACACTTTATATCAATAACAGTTGTCAAAATGAAAAGAACTAAATTCAAGCTTCATTTGCTTCCCACAAGCCATTAGGAAATGTGTAAGTTTCTGTTTTGATATGCGAAGGAAGCCTTTATAGTCTCATAAATGTAAAAATAAAAGAGCTAATTTATGCACTAATCAACAATGGAGGCTATAGCTTGACAAGTTTATATGCCTGAACACACACCCACCAATTAAAATGGTGAGGATGGGTGATCACATTGATTTCTGGTGTTCCACACAGGGCAACCTCATGAGGCTGTCATGAAAATCAGATGATCTTGCTCCTGGAGAAGACATCTGCTCCATCTCCTTTTCCCACGTGAGTGTCTTGCTACACCTAATCATTTCTGAGACATTTCTGTGCTGTTGGACCTCAGAGGCTTCCACGGTGAAGCCACCAGGGCCTCCCAAGAAAACCTCTTCCCACAACTTTGTGGTTGTTTGTTTTTTTTCAAATACACTGTATAAAAAAACACTTTTCATAGAACTTTAATTCAAACTTTTTCTTTCTTTTTTTTTTTTTAACCAGAAAAACAAGAAATCTGTTCTATTTTGTCCTCTCTTACAACAGAGGGGTTGTGGCTAACCCCAGCCAGCAACTCAGCCCCACACAGCTGCTCACTCACTGGGATGTGGGAACAACAGGAAGGGTAGAACTGACAAAACTCATGGGTTGAGACAAACACAGTTGAACAGGGAAAGAAAAAGCTGTGAACACAAGCAAAGCAAGCCAAGGAATTCATTCACTCCTCCCCACGGGCAGGGAGGTGTTCAGGAGAGCCAGGCTCCATCCCACAGGGCGCTGACTTGGGCAGACAAACATCACCCCTTCCTCCTTCTTCCCCCAGATTTTACTGTTGTACACGACCTGACACCATTTAGGGAATATCCCTTGGGTCAGTTGGGGTCAGCTGTCCTGGCTGTGTCCCTTCCCAACTCCTGGAGCATCCCCAGTCTCCACTGGTAGGGCAGAGGGAGGAGCAGAAAAGGCCTTGATGCTCTGTAAGCAATACCTAAAACACCCTGATGTTATCAACACTGCTTTCATCATTAATACAAACCACCTTACAAGACACTGTGAAGAAAATTAACTATCCCAGCCAAAATCAGTACAAGAAGTAACATATTAGAGGGCTGTCATGTACCTCCTGGTCTTCTGTCAAGTCAAAAAAAGATTCTCTCAGATCCCGCTGTGCAGATGTCTAATCAAAACCATGACTGTACTCTGAATTCTCTGTGTACCCTGCTGGAAAGGCACACCAGAGAATCAACAAAGGGTTTTCTCCTAAACTCAGGAGCTTGTCCTTGTTCCTATAAAAATCCTTACATTTTTCAGTTCAGTTATTCAAGTAATTTCTCTCCCAGCTTTCCTGCAAATTTAATGTCTTCTAGTCCACCATCAGGGTTGGTAATGAAAGTACTCATCAGAAAGTCTCTGCTGAGCTCCATTCCACACATCCTGCCTGTCTCAACAAACCACTCATATTTTTTCTACAGGTGGTTTTCCAAGGAATTCTGCATTCCTGTACAGAAGAGTAATCTATACCATGTGTCTTTAGCTTCAAGTGTTATGAGAAGGAACATCAAAAATGTTACTAAGCTCCCCAAAATACATAATCTGGTTCTTGTCTCTCCTTAGAGATTGTCACTTCCTCCTGCAAAACCAGACCTTTTTTTTTTTCTTACTATTCCCTGTTCATTAACTTTATTCACTTGTTTGAAAGCGTTAATGCCTTTGGTCTTTTTCATCTCAAAAGGATAAAAACAATTTTCATCTGTGTAACAGTCCCAAATGATGAGGCAGACATACCAATACATCATACTGAATTATTATCAGATGAGCAGCACACATACAAAATTCACCAAAGTGCCAAAACCCAGCTCCAAGTAGAAAATTCAGCTGCTTGAAAGAGCAGAAATGTGAAACATCTCATATTCTTTGCATCCCAGCCATTGCAAATAGGTTGTTGAGCACTTTTAAGTGTGAGTACAACACTCACTCTTGGTGGACTCCAGGGTTATGCCTCCTTTTGCACAGAGCACTGTGGCTCTGCCATGAGACTATTTCAGAAATACAGTAATAAATGGCTTTTATTGTAGGAACATTGGTATTTTTGTGACTCAAGGTTTCTTGTCTGCCAATGGCTGCAGATTAAACTGGCTGAGTGCACACTTAGCAGTCCACTTTTTCTGTTGTGTACCTTCACAAACCCTCAGGTTGACACAGGTGTCATAAAGAATGAACACAATACACCAAACCTAAACAAAGCATTATTTAAAAAGATACAGATTTATGTTCCTGAACAAACACTAGCAAAAACCAGCTGCCTTACCTGAAAGCAAATGTGCACCAGGACAGCTGCAAAGTATTTCTGAAATATTTTTTCTTTTTAATGCCACATTTTTATCAGATTCTTAGTAAAAAGTACCAAGTGTCTTTAAGATGGTTGTTTTGAAAATCAAAGGGAATGAGAAAGCAGAGTAGCACAAACAGGTAGACACATTCAAAAATTGGGATTACCCAGGTGAGTGCATCTCTACATTCACTGTAGAGAAAAAAATAGGATGAGAATATTAAGGAGAAATGGTGAGTTTTATTGCAGAACTATTTAAAAACTTGCTTGTACACACATCAACTCTGTGAGCAGAGCATTGTAGAAGTGCAGGGATTTTAGAAAGCTGAGAGTTTTTAGAAAATGTAGACTCCTTTCTGATGGAAAAAGAATCCCCTTCTGCAGAAATTCAGATTAAAGTGAGAAGAAAAGCATTTTTGTCTTGCATTTGTAAATTAGAAGTCACACTTGTAAGAACTGAGGAAATGGGAATTACTATACTCTCACATCACAAGCACAGGTCTCCTTTAACACAGATCACTCAGTGGAGTTCTCACGCCAAAAAGCAGAGGAAACTTTGGGGTTTTGTTTGTGAATACAATGTTAGTGAGGTGCTAAGAAAGTGTATGTTCCCAACAGGAGTTTTTGAACTCTTTTTCTTTGAACAAGAAAGCTGTTCAGCATATGCTTCCCCCACTGCATGGGAAGGACAGAGGAAGTATGGGAAAAGCAGTGAATATTAGTCCTCAGTTCTGGATTTTCCACTCTTATTCCAGAGTTCTGAAGAGCCCAGTGGTAGCTCTTAGAAACCTCACCTTACAACAGTAAGAAGTTACAAATATTCAAGTGATATGTCAAGAAGATCAGTATATTTCCCTGTAAACACAACAAAATGCCAAATGCATTAGCCAGGATTTCAGAGGTTAAAATTTTATCAGGTAAACTTGACAGGTTTGAAAAAAATTCATAGATAACCACAGTGACCCATCTTTGCACATCTTTCTGCTCTCAGTTCTTTCCTTTACCCAAAACAAAAATTTCAGCAAAATAGAAATAACAACAGTTTAACACTGCAAGACACCAATCCTTCCTTGAATTAGTAAGAGAGAAATTTATCAATCAGTGCTTGCTTAGGATGACCTGTGACAGAGATGTGATTCGCTTGTGTGATGATTAATCTCATCAGGATGGAAGAGAAGATTTTCTTGATAAATACTATTTTTTTTCATCAAAAGTTTTGTGGTGAAAGAAAGCAGGCACAAAGAAAATAACTTATATCCCATCTGGTTTAAAGCATATGGTTATAATGCTACTATAACAAATCTTGCTCAGATCCAAAATGTTGCACACTTCAATACTTTTCCCTGTGCCATAATAAATTAGTTCCAGAGGAAAATCAACTGACATAAAGTGATTTTATAGCAGCATGACATTTATAAAAGATTAATGTTCTGCTAATTGATTGGCTGGGGCAAAACATGGAGCAACTCAGCTGAGTTTGAGTTTGATGACAATGCTTGCAGAGTGGAAAAGGCAAAACTCTTTGTCTATCTGACTCAGATTTGCTCAAGTGTGTCAGGTTTCAAAATAAAAAAAGGTTTAGTCAATCACACTATCTCTAAATTAAGTTTCCCCTTTCCAGTAACTTTTTTTTAAAACATTTTATTACTTCAACCAAATTTGACAAAATGGGCAGAGTTCCTAAAGTATGAGATTCTGAAGGGCTTCTCAAAAAATTAATGTTATAGAGGTGAGGAACTTCACCAGTTCTCAAATTAAGCTAAAGGAAAGAAGAAAGAAAATACCTTTAAGCTATTACACCCAACACTTTCATTTTCAAGCGTCCTCCTTCATCCCTGCCAACAAAGGAAGAAAGATATCAAGCTCCCTGCATCTCCAAAATGTCACCTGCCATCCTTGGTCAAACCTGGTCAAACCTTCTCAAAATATAAATGTCTGGTTGCCATCTTCCCTTGTTCATATAAAAGCTTAAAAATATCTCTTAGGTCCATCTCTCCCCCCACCTTTTTTTTTTCCTCTTTTTTTTTTTTTCAATTTTCCCTTTTTTTAATTTCAGCTCACCAAACTCCACAGCAGAACCATGCTGACTTTCTTGTCCCATCTTGTCCACAACAACTTTTGTGTTCAGTTTCATTCTTCCACTCAGGGCACGAATGCAAAAGAAATATAATATTATTTTTAATTAAAGAAGCGTTCCTGTGTAATTTTAAAAAAATCAGCATATCAACATCACAAAAAAAAAAATAAAATAATTAACTCTAAGTTGAATCTTCCCCTTTATAACAGAAAAACTACAGATAAAATGTGGGACTTAAAACTTTTCCTCTGCTGGTTTTCAGCCAGCTGTTGCTCCTGTGCTGAAATTAGAAGTAACTAATGCCTTCAATCAATTATCAAATTTAAATTAATTCTAATCATTTGGGATGTTATTTTTAAAGAATACATTATCAATGCATTATACTGCAAATGTCTCTAATTTTTTTAAAGATCTAATTTGCATTTCCTTTGCCATTTCATCATGACAATATCCCGCTTATTTAGACCCCTCTTGCCATGAAATATGATAAATACTTCAAAATAAACTTACTCAGCTAATTTATTTTAATTAATGAACACAATTTGGGCAGTTTTTTAAGCAGTGCTAAAGAAAATACTTCAACTGCTCATTACAGCAGCAGCCTACAATAAGCAGGTATGTTTTCCTGAAAGCAGAGTTCCAGAGTGAGGTCATATTTGCCAATATTCTGCCTGAATCTGGGAAAGAAACCTTGCAGAACCTTGCAGATTGATAACTTCCCTTCCATGGTGATTGATGCTGACCTTTCTGCCAAGGTATGAGGTGCCATTTTCAGACCAGAGACTCCTTCCCTCAACATCCAGCAGTGAGCTAATAATAATATTTTCCTGAGAATTAAACACAGCATCCACAGCATCCTATTTCACATTTCCAGCTCCAGCTCTTTTTCCACGTTATGACAAATTCTCAAGTCAACACTTTATGTTTTCCCTTTTCTTTTTTCCCCAAGAGGAATTCATGATGCTAATGAACACTTGGAAAATAAAAGCCACATATTAAGTGTTCTCTCATCCCACCAATAAAATGACAGCTCAGAGTCACTGGTTCAGCATCCTGGAAATCACTGAGGGATTTTTCCACCTGGCACTGTGTGGGTGTATTACACATTATTACACTTCAAGCAATACACACAATAGATTTAAACATAACGTAATTTTTTATCTCTCATCTACACAAGCCAGTTGATCCTGGACAACTGATGACTTCCAAACCTGCAGAGCAGACAAGGGCACTCTTATTTCAGGAGCTGAGATTATCAAATGAACAAATTTGAAGAATTTTTGTGTTTCCCCAGAAAAAAAATTGTGTCACCAGGAAAAGCATCCACCAGCATTGTTTCACCACCTCTTGAAATTCGCCATAACTAAAAGTAATGTTAAAAATTCATACTTCAGAAAACAAGCTGAACCTATACTTTCTTCTTCTAGTTCTTAGGAAAACTGATTTTCAAGTCAGGAAGTAAATACTGTTTTCTCAAAGCCCATCATACAAATGACACAATTTGCAACAGGTCAGCAAGGCTGGAGCACTGCAATAAAACTCCCCTCAGCCTTCCCTAAATATCTGGGCTTTATTAGAAGTGTTAAGAATGCTTCCTCAAGAAAACAGGATTTCTTTATCTTGTCCCTTTCTGACAATTTAGGATGCAAAGAACACAGTGGCCTCTGCAATAATCCCTTTTTCTGTGCTATGCAAACCTGCCAAGGCAAATACAGTCTCACTGCTTTCCCTCTGACACCCCAAACTGATAAATGGATAGGACTTTTTTTCTGCACTTTTTTTTAAAGTGTGGCTGCATTTGACATTTACTTCAAAACCAGGGACACTGACAGTCACCTTCTTCCCCCTTAGCTCATGACAGAGCCCCAAAGAGAAGGAGCTGACAGTGGAGATGAGTAAAGACTGAATTAATGCATACAAGAACCACCTGCTTTGTGTCTCCAAATCTCTCAGCTTAATCAGAGCCCAGGGCAACACTGCTTAATGTCAAAATTATCCACTCTCTTTGTTACCAGAATCCTCAGTAAAATACATCAGTGGTCTGAAACCAATGAATAAAACCCATTTTTATTATTAATGTATATCTCATTCATTTCTATTGCCATCAACATTTGAAAACTTTTTTTTTTTTTCCTTTTTTCCCCTTGCAAGAGCATACATTTCCTAGGAGTGCAAACACTGACAAATTTAAGGTAAAAATAATGAAAAATAGATGAACACGTAATATAATGGAACATCCACTGGGATGAGTACAAAAAGATTTATAATTTATTTATATTTTATGAGCAAGAACATTTTGCTATTTGCTTTGGGAATCAGAAGCACTTACAATGCCTCCTAAAACTAGCAAAAATGAAACAGCAAGAGCTTGAACCAGCTCCCACATTCCTCTTCCATCCCCTGACCTTACAGTACATTGTTTTTACCTCTACAGATGCTTACTCCAGGTAACATCATTGTAAGCACCTAAAACAAAATACCACACACATGTTAACAAATCACATTTTCCAGTGTAATTATGAAGGTTTTCTCAGACTCTCATTCCAAAGTGAAAACCTTATTACTATGGCTTCATAAAAATGGAGGTTAAAAAAAAAAAGAAAAAATTAACATGATAAAATATATGTTAAAATACATATTGTCTCCTTTTTTTTATTCCCCTCTTGACTGGCAGTGCTGCAGGCACACAGTTTGATGTGTTCAGGAAGAACCATCCCAACTCTGCAGCTGCCACTTGCAGTGTGGGTGCATCCATCCTGATGCACTGAAAGAAGTGCCAGGGTGTGATGGAAATCAGAGGATATGTCACTGAGGTCAAAGTTCTGGTACATAAATTCAGGAACAGGGAAGTCAGACAGTACAGGACAGTAATTTAAAGCTGATTTCACCAATATTTGGGCAATTTCAAATTTTTAAAAAGCTTTCAACTACTTTGCAGACATTAACAGAGAACTTTGTAGCTGTGTTGTATTATTAGTGTCCCTAACACTAGAATGAATCCAAGACCAAGATTCATCCATGTGTCTTCTGACAGTGGTGAAACTTTAAACCTGAAAGCAAGAAAAACACTTTTTCTCATTTGAAGAGTTTGAATTTTCTATACAGTCTGCTGAAGAAATACCAGACTTTGTGCCAAGCCTTCTGAGCAGGGCATAGCAGTAAAACACAGGTGGATGGGGATAATCCCCACTCAGGACATCAATCTCCAAGTGCTCTCGTGGGCAACCATTGCTTGAATGTGAATCCATCAAAGATACTTCTGGCAAGACCAAAATTCAAAGTTTCAGCTGTACATGGGGGCTGTTAACATCCAGTTCTGAAGGGAAACTGCCACGATAACCACTGCATTTTTCTTCATTGCCAAGAAGACACAGAATACACACGGGTTTAAAATATGAAAGTTCTATAAAGGTTTCCAGCATTTAAAAAAAATTCCTGAGTATAGGCTAGAATGGTTACTTGACATCAAAACAAAATTATCTCTGATCTACTTCCCACGTTGCACTGCACATGAGCAACAATCAACAACGACCTCAAAAATTCATTATTATCCACCTGACATTCTGACCAAAACAAACTTCAGCCACTACCTGAGATATTGTTGAAAGAAGTTCAAAAGTACCTCAAAAACAATTGATGGAAGGCTTTGTGAACTTCCACAATACTCAAACAAGGACACATCTCACTGGAATTCTCTAAAGCAGGGGTTGCTTTGTACAAGGGAATGGACTGATCACCAACCATAATATAGAGAAGGAATCCTTTTTTTTTTTTTTTTTTCCTTTTCCAGAAAGCTTCCTGTTAAATTCCTTGTCATGGATGAAATATTATCGTAGCAAATTGTGAAATTGTAACAACGTGCTTCAGAAATAAAAGGACAGTTTGCTGCAGGAGCTAGCAGAGAAAGCAAGGACAAATACAATTGCAAAGGCTGAAGTGAGACAGGACATAACCCTCAGAACTTCTGGTGGAATAACCACCAATTTTCCTAAATTATGAACTAGAAATTTTCTTTAAATAGAATTTAGATTTAATTTAAGGTCCTTTCCAAACCAAAGCATCCCACAATTCCAAGGCATTGCAGGGTCACTCTCACACCAGGGTCTGTACACTGGACTTGGCTGCAGATGCAGGTGACAAAGGTTACCACACATTAAGATTCTGAATGATATTAAGATGTTTCCAAACAATTTTAAATCAGAGCAGGGAACCTGTTGGTTTAACACCACCATGTTCTGACTGTGAAAGAGCTGCCCTTTGCTTAACTTTAAAAATGTGGGAGAAATTGAATGTTAAATTGAGCATTTTATGCAATAAACGTGATTTTGTCGACCCCAGCTTCCTAAAGTTACGCAGGTGCCTGGATTAATGCCCTGAACAAAAACAAAACCACTGCATTGAATTTCATTTGATAAATGTATCAAAATTGGTTAGTTTGATGGAAAAAGAAAAAAAATGCCAAATGAGGCAAGGGTTAGCTGAAAGACGAAGTTTGTATTTAATCACCTTCTGTTTCACTCCACAGGCAACACAAAACATGGTACAGCAGGACCTTTTTGTGCCCTTCCCCCCCCTTATATCCCTTACACAGTCACTCATGTGTGATTTGTAAAATATTTCAACATGAGCTGATTCTTCATACTATGCATATTTCCACTTTCAACTCCTATTCTGTCAACTCAGTTCCTAAAAGAGGAAGAATGGTCAAAAAAACCCCCAAAAACATAGGCATGAAAATTATTTTTAGTCTGGCCGCAGAAAGAAGTAGTGAAGAGAAGATAAGCTCTCCTGGTATGTCATGAAAGAATTTGGTGCAGACAGAGAACATGAAATACACAGCCTAAAGAAATACCTTTTGTGATAGCTTTGCTGCAGTTACAGCCTGCCTGGAGCCCACAAAAAAGCCCAAGACAGCTCAAGTCAGAGCAGCTCAGTGTGCACCAGGAGAAGGTGCCTGGATCAGCATCCCTAAGAAAGAAGAGCTCACTCAAGTGTGAGACTGCTCCTGGTTTTAATTCTGATTTTATTACAGGTCCCCTTTAGGATCTGTCTCTACAGATCTGTGTCCCATTTATGCACAGGGTAAAAGGAACTACACCATCAGACAGAGATTTATAAATTAGGGAAGTAGTGGGAGATTTCCTAAAGGTCGATTTTCCTGCAAGAAATATAAAGGCAAAAGCAATTTTTCCAATGAAATGAGAGAAAGGCTGGCCTTGCAGGATAAGGGGTAGAATGAGGAACTGGCAGATAAAGGCTCCATTGCTCTGCTCCCGAGTTCTTGTAGCAGAATTTGGGAAATTTTTGACAGAGTGTCAGAATTTTCCCCTAGAAATATCAACAGAACCCCAGAAGGTCTCAAGGTCTTGATACTTTTAGTTTATCAAGGACACTGTGTGACCCAAAGGCTCTCTGATAATATTAGATTGATGCTGTTCATTAAATTAGTAAATGAATTAATAAAGGAAAAGTGCTGCATCATTAGGACCTCTCTCAATATGAAGCATTTTTTAATTAAACAATATGATTTTAATACACTTTCCGCGGTATGGCTTGCACTAATATCTACCAGGTATGCCAGAGTGGTTAAACAACTGAAATCCAGTAAAATAAACCTAAACTGAGTCTATCCTGTGGCATTTTTTTAATAGAGAAAACAACTTTATTTCTCTTGCTTTCTTAGGCAGAGCAGGAACTACGTAAAATTAGGGATGTAACTGTAAAAAAACCACAAGGGAACTTGGCTCAGTTCCTTGTAAACAAAATTTACATTTTGTTTTTAATGATTGTTTTGTAAAAAAATGTTCTCACTGAAAACTACTTTTCTGAATACAGTTTTACATTTCTTACTTTCCTGTAACCACAAAAGGAACTTCATCAAATATTGGTGCCCACTCACTCAGCCAGAATTAGTGGAAAGTTAAATATAAAGTACATAGTGAGCAGGGAAAAATACAGCCAACTTCCTCTTCTGAAACAGGGCTCAATGACTCTAAATTGGAATGTATAAGCAAAAGTAGTGGAAAATAAAATTATTTAGAAAATAATCAAAATAAGTCATAACTTTAAATTCATAATTTTTTTAAAAAAAGTCATTGCAAAATTTTTGGGTTTAGTTCCTTATGAACATAAATATGTATAATATTTCATTTAAAGACACCAGTTTTAAAAATATTTACAGTGATTACTGGAGTGAAAAAAAAAAAAGTCTTCAGAAAAATAAAAAGTCTCCCTGGGATTAAATGCTTGTTAATCAATTTGACTTGTATTTTCAAAAGCACTTGTGCTAGCCATCATGTACAGATGCATTTCCAAATTGGAATAAGAAGCTGGTTAAATTCAAATGGATTTTTGCAATTAAGAGCAAAGAAAATTAATCACTCCAATAGATACAGTCCACAATATTGTTCCAAAATACAGAGATACAGCTAATAAATTTCCACATTCTTCTCTTCCAAACATTTTTTAACTCATGGAACTGCAATCCACAACTGAGAGTGGCCCAAAAGGGAAACTGTGTCAATACATGAAAACTAATTTTCCATAACTCATCAGCAGGCAAATGCCACAGCTTCTAATGCCAAGAATAACCTGACATTCCTGAACTAAAATCAGATCACTGCTTGTTTTCCACCATCATCATTAGCACTAAGTTCCTGAGCAGATGAGATGAGCTACACAGGGTATTCTTCAGGCATCACACCGAGTTAAAATCAACTTGAAAGGTTACAGTCAAGAAAGCATCTCTCTTCCTAAGCACAAACTTCTCTTCAAGCTTTTCTGCATCACAGGAAAACTGAAAGCAAAGTTCACAGCTAAAGTCTCAGTCTGGAAATCTTAAACTAAAATTTTTAATTTGAAATTGGTAATTGTTCTTATGGCAGGATTTTATTAAGGCTGGTGAGTATAGTTAAAAATCTTCCTTGCAGGCCTGAAAGGTCTTGGGTGTTCCTCTGCCTAAAGATCAAAAGACTGGGCCAACATTGTCAGCTGCTGCAGAATTTTACATTTCTGTTGAAATAAGCAACTGTTGTGCTCCACCAGAGGAGAAAGATCTCTTAGAAATCTGCATCATAACTCAAGTTCTCCTGGATCTGCTGCTGGACACACTTTGGCTCAAAAGGAGTCCTGTGCATTAAAGTACATTAAGAAGGGAAAATCTGAGGGCTTCCAAGCTAAATTTGGAAGGGATGTTATGGATCATCTCATTCCAACCCCCTGCCATGGCAGGGACACTTCCACTGCCCCAAGTTGCTCCAATCCCCATCCAGCCTGGCCTTGGACAATTCCAGGGTGTCACCAAAACAAAAACCAGAAGCAGCTGCTCCAAATGCTGCACTGGGCAGTGCATGAGGAGAGCTGTGATGGGCTTTTACCAGAGAAAATAAATGACTTCTTAAAATTTCTTTCCTTTTCTTTTTGGCCCCTTTAGAGCAGCTTTGAAGCCACAAGCAAAACAACATGTGGGAATCCAAATCTTATTGAGGCATTTCTATCACACCTGATTTTATCAAATATGGTGATTTTATTATAATAAAAATATTGAATGAAGCTGCTGAATGACCTGACTTAACTACAAAGATTTTCAGGAATGGATTTTCTAGAATGGAATTTTTATTTGTCTCAAGTTCATATCTTTCACTCTTAACTTTTTTTATTTAATCTGAAGTGAAAGCAGACTGATTTTTATTTTATTTACCACTTTGTGAGGGATTTTAAACCTTCTATTTTAATTATTTACCCTCTCCTTAAAGTAGAATTACCACTTGTGATTTTTTTCCTGCATTACATATGATTTCAGATTTCATAACAACTGGAAATTCAACAGATTTTCCTCTCCCTCCAATTGTAACATCATACATTGCTGTCTGTGCAACTTTCCTATTTTTCTACTCAGTATTCTTTCCTCATTAAACCTTCTGGAGCTGATTTTTTAGCTTTGAGCTGATTTGAGATGAAGCCTATCCTGAGATGAGCTGATTTTTCTAACAGCCTTTGTCACTGAAGAGAGCAGCAAAAATTTTCACCTCAGTGTAATTTGGAACAATGGAATTAAAGAGCTACAAAACAATTTCAAGGAACACAGGTCAGCACAAATGTCAGTATTATCAACAGCCAAGAAAATGGACTGGGGAGAGGGAGATGAGGAAGGAACAGGGCCTGGAAAAAACAGAATTCTGGATTGCAATGAAACATTAAAATTCTTTCTGTGGTGAAGAGTGATCTCTGCTTGTTCACTGGTTGATGAATGCCACCAATTTTGGTTCAGCTTCACTTTGCTGAAGTAAAAGAACTTTGCTTTGAGAAAAATTCAGTAACAAAAACAAAAGCAATAATGTCCTTATGGCTCTTTTCTCATTCTGATCTTGAAAATCACAAGGGTGTACAATAAAATTCAGCAAAGAGGAAAGAAGGGTCCTTCAGGTGACTTGGGGATGATCATTCAAGAAACAGGTTATTGGAAAGTATTGTACCACCAGCCTTTGCAGGGATGCATTATTTAGATAAACTCACTTTGTTTACCTCTAAATGTTATGCAGTTCCTGTGTGCCACACAAGAATTTACAAGCCAGCTTGCTGAATTTATTTGTCACTGTTTGCACTGAAAGGACCACATCAGTTTGTTCACCCACAGGGTCTAAGTTTGGGAAGAAAACGGTTTCAGGAAAAGACAGTAAATTATCCCAATTATTCTATTTTTAAAATACTGAACCACATCAAGCAGAAATCCCTTGAGCAGTCTGCTGCCAGTTTAGAACTTAAGTTCCAAATTTCTGCCCTCTTCAGCATTGCTTTCCCATTTATGCTTTGTCACATATTTCTGGCATGCTTAAGAATATGGAAACACCACAAATACAAGGCAATTCTAACCAAAAATATGAAGTCCCAACACTGCCCAAGGTCCCAGGAATACAAAGAGCTGTTTCTTTAGTGTGTTTCTAACTTCCTATTCAGTTTCGAACATTTTTATGAATTCTCATACATCAGACTTTAACAAAGATGGTAGTTGTACCTCATAGGATTTATGAATTACTCTTTACAAAATGTTTGTAGAATTCAATGAAAAACTTAATTAAGCAATCTAGAAGATTTAATCAAACACGTTGTGAATTTTATACATTTGCAAAGCAGCTAGATAGAGTATATTTTCATTCCTTAAGGATTTGCTTATTGCAGAGTAACCAAAATATTCATGATACCTAATTACTTTCTTTAAAAAATGAAAGTATTTTTTTTTAAAAGTCCTTCCTTTGAAATATTAATTAGTTTCAATATTTCTTTTGGGAATTTTTACCTATTTCTGACAGTTTATATTGTTCCATTTAGTGAAAAGCCAAAATGCAACAGTAAAAAGTAAGTATATATCTTATGTTCAGCTTGGGAAGGAACAGAGGTGGAAGCTGGGTCATGAGAATGAGGGAAACTTGTTGCAGGCTATATCCCACCTAAAGCAGTACCAGGATATACTCTCTGTATTCCATCTGTTCTCTCACATCTACTTTATATTGGGTCATTTGCACTTAAACACACAAGATATGAACTGACAGAGATGCTCCCTCCCCAAACATGACTCAGAATCCTTGGTGACCACACAAGGTCCTGAGGCTGGAGATGCTTCACAAAACCAGCAAGTTAAAACTACAGTGAGTCTTTATTTCTTCTTCTTTTTTTTTTCTTTTTTTTTCCTAATATATGGCTTTAATACAACCATATTCAAGCTTTAATTTGGTATGCCTGGGATGGTAAATAGCAATGCACCACACTCAACTGTTATTATGAAGAATGAGTCGCCCATAATCTGTGTAATGAAACCACTCTCTTGCTAATCCATCAAGCACTTTGCCAAGGACACTGCGGGGACACTGCAAGCACCAGTCCCACTGTCACAGGATTTCTGCTCTGGATGGATGCACTTGCTGGGTTAAGGGGAGAATATAATTTGTTGTGACTAACAGATTTTGTCTTTTTAAAATAAAAGTCACTCCACAGCAAAGTTCTTTTCTGAGCTCTGATCCATTTCGATTGATCAAATTTCTTGATCCATTTTTTTACCACTGTTAACATATGAAAGCTGAGAGGTTTGCAGCTCCCCAGAGCTGGGCCCCAGCATAAGTTTCTCCCTGAACTTCACTTCTTGACAGGCAAATCAAGAATGGGTGATTTGACTGGATCATGACACTCCTCAGAGGTCAGAGTGGAAGCCACAGAAGTGCACAGTCCACTGAAACCACTCCTTGTCAATCAGCTTCTCAGATTGTTCTGAAAATCTTTGGATTAGCCAGCACCGAATTCTTTCAAAATTTCATTGAGAATTCACATCTTTCCTCTTTGAACTTTGCAGGAATTATCTTCAAGCAATAAAATCATATTGCCTGCCAGAAAGGGAGGAAAAAAAAAAAAAAAAAGAATAAAGAAAAAAGAAAAAAAAGGCACTTCTATACTGCTCATAGCACTGCAACATTTATGAACCAGTGAGCTTTAGTGAAAGCTGCAGCATTCAGCTTTTCCATGAAGCATGATGAGCTTTCCATAAATTGCAGCCACGTTTCTCCTAGAGGGATATGAATAAAGTCTATTTATAGAATATTCAGCAAGTGGTTGCAGGGTGAAAATATCACTTGTTTCTTCAAAAAAACTGAATTACCAAGTTTCTGTATCCTGGATTCCACAATCTTTTCCTCCCCTCCAAATCTGAACTTCTTTTGCACAAATACACACTAACCATGTAAACTAAACTGACCCACATACAGCCTCAGTGAATGTTTTGTACATTTAAACATGCAAAGGAAACACTACAAATACAAACATATAAAACTGTCCAGAAATAGAAACAGCACCAAAGACTTTTTATGGGAAAATGTGAAAGCACAGACAAAAAATATGGACATCCTTGAATGAATACCATGATGATCAGGGTAAAGGAACAAAGATCACTGAATCTTGAAAATTCACAATTTACCTTGGCCAATTTGATTTAGGTGGTAGGAACATGTGCCACAGTGTGACAAACACAAGCAATAATTGTTCACCCAGAATTCATTATGTGGTAAAATCCTATTTTGAAGGAAATCAAATATCCTTTAGTCTCATATTTTGCTTTAACTCGATATATACAAAACTGTATATTCCTGGACAAGGAGAGTGTAATTCCAAAATTATTTTTTCATAAAAAATACAAAAGAATGTGCAAAACTGGGAGCCAAAAAAGCCATTTTCCTACAACATCAGGCACTTGAGTCTAGCTAAAAGCTAAGAATAACAGTCAGCAATGCATTTAAGTCAGGAATCCAAATATTGTTAGTGCTCAAATGACTGTTGCCAACAGACAACTAAAATTTTAAAAATCACCTGTTTGGAAAAGGCCTGAGGCTGTTAAAATTCTATGTGCCTTTTCTCTCTTGGAATGATAAATGCAGCCATCAGCTGATAGGATGTTCTACCATAGGCTCTATTATTAAGCTGTGTGAAGAGGCATTGGCAATTATAACTAATTTTGTTTTAGGCATCAGCACAGAAAAGTAGCTGGAGAAGTTCTCTCAGTCTGTCCAGACAGATAAAATGCAGCCATCTTCCTAAAGAAAATATGTGTGTTTTCAATATCTTGAAAGGTCAACCATTCTAAAAAATTAAGTTCTTAGAAGTTCTGGTGTTATTTCATGGAAGGAAAACCTAAATAATAATAGCATAATGAAGTTAGCTTGGTAGCAAGCTTCCAGGAAAGAACTGACTCTCTAAACAAAATGTTAGAGAAAAATTATTAAAATGTCTGAGATGGAGATTTTGATAGAAAGCATTCTCAGGGTGCCCAGGAAACAATGGGAGTTAAAATACATAAAAAGTTATTATATGTACTGCATGGATTAAAACACTCTCTAGGAGTACACACCCCAGATTTCAGGGGCAACAAAAAATACAAATATGCAACTGTAAATATCACAGATTTGCCCAATGGGTTCAAGTAAATCTGGATTACTTTCAGTATATGTGCTGATCAGCAGGATAAGCATTGAATGCAAATACCTGCTGATTTGGATTAAGGCTTATTTTGTGGGGTTTTTTAAAATAAAGATCAAGTTGTCACACTTCCAAGATGATGCCATATACTTCAGCAGATGAAATGACACGAGGAGAAACAGTTATCTACCAAGAAGGCTTCCAGGGTTAGCCTTGCACCTTTTCAACACCTTAAACTAAGGCAACAGATTCCGAGTTCCCATTCTAGAAAATCATTTCAACTCTCACAACTTGTTTTCCCTTTCCTCACCGTAACCCTAAATCCCTCCTCACACCTTAAATTCTAAATATAAATAATGTAACTACTGAAGAAAAACTTCAGTGCATGTAAGAGGCCCCTGCAGAGATCTGTGAGGAAATTAACTGGGAGAGTTGGGATGGAAACACGGAATCAAACCTGCCTCTAACATACACGTTGGCATTGGGAAATCACAAAACAATGATGGTACCACTCCTTTCCAAAGCCTGACTTGACATTTCTTTTTAATAACAGGACTGGCCCTGCTCTGAGTGGGGTCTGGAATGGATGATGGCAGAGCTCCAGTCCACCTACATGGTGTTGGTGCTTTTCAACATCTTTAAAAGTTCAATAGCTCTCTCACAATACCCCTTCAACAAATTTAAACCAAACCAAACCAACCTCTCCAAAGCATCACAATAAATTTACAATAAAGGTGGAAGACAAAACCAGATATTCTGAGAGTTGAAACTTCCAGATTTGTCCAAAATTTATTCCTTCCTTTTCAGTCCTTTTTACTATAGGGTCTCCACCTTTAATCTAAATGCTATATTCTGAAACTCTGGGCTTATGGTATTTAGGTGTGTTTGCAAAGCACTTCAAAAGTGCAATGTAACTACTAGGAGTGATTTTATCATTATAAACTATGAATGTAATACATGGCATTTTTAATTTGTCTTTATTCCTGTTCCAAAATATGCAGTGAGACTGTGAAATGAAAGATGTTATGGTGCACAACACAGAGAAGAAGGTTTAGGATAGATATTGGGACGAAATTCTTCCCTGTGAGGGTGGGGAGGCCCTGGCACAGGTTGCCCAGAGAAGCTGTGGCTGCTCCATCCCTGGGAGTGTCCAAGGCCAGGTTGGATGGGGCTTGGAGCAACCTGGGATAGTGGAAGGTGTCCCTGTCCATGGCAGGGGGGAGGAATGAGATGAATTTTAAAGTCCCATCCAAACCAAACCATTCTATGATTCTACAACTCCAGGAAACTAGAATCAGTATAGATACTAAATTAAGTGTTTCCATCTGTGATTCAAAGCAAACTTCATACACAAATAGCAACTATACAAACCTCCATAACCTCCCACATCATTATGTGGGTATCAAATTTAACTTCAGTTCTGTATTTCCAACCCTCTGGGACAAAGCAGAAACATCTGTCTTTATTTCAGCTGCCAGTCTAACAGTATGTTTAAGATAAATCACCCTCTATGAATAATTAATACTGCTTTCTCAGATTTGTGATTATTAAGTCATTATTTGTTTGTTTTCAGTGATGATTAATCTGTTTTCCCTTCTCGTGCTTAGTCATACAACTCTGGAGGAAAACGAAACCCTCAGATAACTTGCAAATTCTGGTTAGAACTGAGCAGTCAACTCTTAAGAGCTTTGTATTTCAAAATATTCAGCTGAAGAGGTACACAGACCAAAGGATATTCTGCAGTGGGATTTCCTGTGCACAGAAAGAACCCTGGGTTATAAATTACTCCAGCACTGGAAGGTGTTGAGGTTGGCACACTGAAGCTCAGGGACATAGGCATTGATCACAACACACAGTTTTAATAAGGATCACATAAAGAAGTATTGGGATAGGAATGAAGGAAATTCCATGTCCTTAGCAATCTGTTTCCTGATCCTTTTTGGGAACAGAGGATCTGAGTCTGCAATTCTCAAAGCAATCAAGGCAATTATCCCACCAGCCTTTCCAATCATTGATGCCACAGAAAACTACTGGCATTTCTCAGTGGGTTTGTCCTCAGTCAGACTGGTCTGGTAAATCAGTACAGAGAATCTGCAACAAATTAGGTACTAAAAATACACAAAGTAATTGAGGAAATAATCTGGAGGAAGACTTGGCTATGATGGGTGAAAACGGTTTCCAGAGAGATCACCTCCTTCATTTGACTTACCCAGCAGAGATACAAACACCTGAGCCAAAACCCAGAACACAATTGGGTAGTGGGGGATGCACAAAGACTGTAGCAGCCCTCATCTTAGGTCAATAAAAAAAATCCTCCTCAAACTGCACTTGAGGAAGGAGCAGGAAAGCAGCAGGTTGCAGGGTCAGGAAGACACTGGGAATTGGACATCTCGTCTGAAGCTCCTCTGAGCCTTGATAATGGGCTTAGAATAAACTGACCACAGATTTGTGCACCCTCTATCTGGAATTAAAAATAAAACCTCTCCCTAGAGGTGCCTTCTTGCAATTCCAAGATCAGGAAGGTCTCTGGATATAAATATTGCTGTGATGCTGAAGGGGATAGAAGTCCTCTCGATCAGAAGGACAGAAGCCTAACATCACCTCATTGCCAAGCCAGTGACAGGCAAATGGAGAAACCAAATAAGATCTGCCAAAAAGCCAAACCACAACTGAAAGGACTGGTCTTGTGAACTGAACTATAGATACTGACAGCAAATCAGTGCAAAAACCATTTGCTTTGCTTATTAATCAGGGATGTTGCCAGAAGCAAAATACAGTCACATAGTTTTAGTTTAATCTCAAAACGGGTGTGAAAGTCCCAGGTTATTAAAAACCCTGAACATGACACTCTGTTCTGACCAGTCATTTCCTAAGCTTTATTCACCACCATTCACTCCTAGTGCATTTTCAGCCAGTTTAATGAGTCATTCACTGGTTAAACTAGGAGGCTGTGAGACTGAGCTTCCCACTACATTACTGTCTTATTTCATAGCCTGAGGCATAGTAATGATCTTTTCTCAGCCTGTCTATATGTAATATGCACATTATGCATCTCACAGGGATATGATTTGTTCACTGATGATAAAAAACATCTCAGTGTTCTCAGAAAAACAGCAACATAAATCTACAAGAGGTAAGCAACAGGGGGAAAACAACTGTCTTCCCATACCAGTGCAGCTGGACAATTTAGAAGCTGTAACAAACTTTTAAGCTAGAATTATACCATTCTCCAACATCAAGTTATTCAATATTTTTATTTTTAAAATATTAAAAAAAAATCTTCCCAAGAGAGTTTCCAGCCTTATAAACATAATTTTGGCCAGAAGAAGAAAGTCAGAAGTTCATCCTGCCCTCAGAGAAAGATACCCATTTGACAATTCCAGGACTTGTAATCTGGAGCCAGAAGGGATGAGATCCTCCACATCATCCCACAAATCCTGAGAGAATGGGAACCGCAAGACTTGAGCCCTGTCAGCTCAGGAGAACCTCACAAGCCCCCAAAAATGATAGAGATGCTGTAGAGAATCTCCAAGAAGCTGAGCTGGAAAGCTGACGTGGGAGAAAGGAGTTCAGGAAAGCAACCAGATAAACTGGAGAAGACAGAATTTGTTTCTGCAGTTAAACAGACTTGCTCATTTATTTAATCAAAATTCCACGGGAGCCTTGGTCAGCAATGCAGTTGCAGAGACTGATAATGACATTTCTTCAGATAGGCACAGTATGAAAGAGAGGTTCCAGCAGTTCTGCAGGAGAATTTTGCAACTTTTTTCTTTTGAGAACTAGTTAGACACTTGACCTATCAAAGATGTTATTTTCTCAGAGTCTTGTTTCATGTTTCTAGCTCATATTTCACTTTGTTCTTAGATGCAAAGTATGATGTCCAAATTAGACATCAGCATAGGCTTTGCTCCCCCAAACCAAACCATACCAACATTCTAGGTTTTTAAACTACTGAATTATTCATTCTACAGTTCCAAGGACCAGAGTTATTGGGTGAAAAGGCAAAATTATGCTTTAATCTTCAATTTTGACCACCTAGGAACAGATTGATTATGTTAGAAGTCACAGGAATTCCCTTCAGAAGCATCAAGGAATGTTTTGGAAGGAATTTTTTTGGCTTACTGAAATACAACTTGGCAGAAATATAGTTTTCCCTAATGAAATCTTGGCTTATTTCTCTATATTTGTCTTGAGCACAACACAGAAGAATTCTGTGAATTAACAAAACCAGTACACGTTTCTATGTAGCTGCTTAGGCCTCTGTATGGAACAAGCCTGTAGGTGTATTTATGCAGCAAACAAATTATATATGTGGGCAGGCAATAGTAACAGTACCTTTTATCACATCTTATCTGCATTTCCAGCATGTCAAAAGCACACAAATGAGAATCTTGAACAAAGAGGAAGATTTTACACTGAGACTTGCTCATTTAATTGACAGTAGGAGCAACAAAGTTCATTTTCAGAATGTTTTACCCTTTAAGTATCCCAATTTAGATTTTGTCAACATGAATTGCATTGGATCCCAAATGCTGAAATGCCACAACAACTCTAGCAAGAGATGCAGTCAGACAAGGCAACCATACAGCTCTTAATTCCTTACAAATCTTGAATGACACCCAACCACAAGCAGGAAACCACAGCAAAAATGCATCTTAAGACTCTTCCAGAGATTCATGAGAGCTTTAAACAGACAATAAAACACATCAGCACTTACACTTAACATCCACCAGCAGCAAGTCATTAGCTGCAAATGAAATACATCCACTTAACAAGTAGGACTGGAATCACAAGTCATCCTGGCTTTGCATGAGGGAGACAGCATCAGCATTGACAAGACTCCCAAAATGAGCAAATGTAAAGGACAGGACAATTAAAATGTTAACCACTGCCTGCAGCCTTATTTACAAAAGTGTTCCCAACATTGCCACCATCAAACAGCTGCTGCTTCAGATGGGAGTGAAGTGCCAAGACCTTGCACTTTGTTTTAATTTGAACTGGATCTACAGCTTAGGCTGGGTACATACAATAAACTGAAGTCACAGATTAACTCAAGCAGATAAACTGAACTCTCCAGGCCCTGCTCTGCAACAGCCAAAAAAGTTCATCTGGAAAGATGACATCCTCAGATGTACACACACAGCTTTGCTCTGGTCTCCCCACACCTCCCAAAACAACTCAATCTGTCTCTAATAACAATCCTTGATATTTCAGATGTTGCAACGAGATTTAAACTGAGAAGCCTAAACTGGAACTTCAGCTGTGTCAGGAATCATTAATCCTTTTATAGAGTGACCAGGAGCCAAATCCATTTTGTGATGACAGACTGCAAATAAAGGGACTTGCAGGACCATCAAACATGCCAAGAGCATCGCTGCAAGATGCAACGTAGGTATATGAGGTCAGAACTAGGTCAGAACTATATCATTTCCACATTTCATAAGGTTTGCCAAGTTCCAAATTAGAGGCAATCACATAAATCTCCAAACATGACAGTAAGAAGATATAAATTCCCCTTGGTTAACAAACAAATGAGGACAAGAGTATACAAGTCTCAGATAAAGCAGAAAGGAGAACAGATAAAACCTCCCTCAGAAAAAGAAAATCATTCTGAGAACAGTAATTATAGGCAAGTATTCTTGTCTGCACTACAGACACAGCTTTGACATTTCCACTCTCTCACAAAAACTATGCATTTAAAGCATGAAACCAGTAAAAGACAACTGTCAACTGCTGCGTGTCCATTGACTCTGCGTCAATACACGCTGGAATGTCTTTACTCCGCAATTATTTTTAACCTATCTCTGCATAAGGAAGAAATTCAGGGGAGAATTTAATGATTACAAAGTGTTTTAGCAACTGACTTGCATTGAATTTTACAAATTTACAGCAAATTTAAATGTCAATAGATACCAAATTTACCAGTATTCAGTTTCAGGCCAAGGCACAACCGAGCAGGAGTGTTTGCCCACTGGATTCCAAAAGACCTTTCTTTGTTTTTACTAACCAAAACCACCAAAGGTTAAAAAAAAAGACGAACAAAAAAAACCACAACCCTTTGTCTCAGAAATGTTTGTGTAATAAAGCAAACTGGGTGGTATGTGAACAGATAACTGCGAAAATAGCAACTATGGGGAAAAAGAAAAGGATGTCATTGTGATTGTCAAATTTCAACAAAGACTCAGCCAATAAAGTAATTACAGCCAGTCTAAACCCCAACAGGAGTGACATAGTCTAAGAAAGCAAGTGAGAATGAAAGCATGGGATTGCTTGGGACTAATGAGTATGAAAAGCATCAAGATTAACTAGAGTGGTGGAGGAAAACTCACATACAACAATACTCTAGAAGCTAGAGCAGCAAAGTCATATGCATTTTCACAGAAAATAAACATTAATTTATTTTATTCTAGGTCACTAGTCTGTGACCTAGAAGTTATTTTCTTTCCCCACAGACACCTGGGCTGTGAAGCTACAAACATATGGATCTGTAATAGATGTGAAAACCATAGACAAATAATTTATTAATCTGCAGTTAAGATCATGAATGAGTTTATGTGATTTTTTTATCATGTTCTCTGCTGATTCCTTTTGTAGTCCAAATGAGCCTCTCTCCACCTTCTGTCCCTGTTCCCCTGACTGGCTCCTGTTTCACATGATGGTAAAGCAGAATTCAGTGCTGCCTCCTGCCCTCCTCTGTGCCCACCCCGGGGAGTGCAGGACACAGTGACTCGACCTCCCAGCCTCATCCCACCCAAAAACAGGAGATACTGGTTTTACTGGTTTGGTTTTGGTTTGTTTTCTTCCTGCTGCTTTAGTGAGTTGAATTGAGTCACTGTGCCATGAAGTGACACAGCCAGAAACACCTGAGTTTCTTTCACATAAGAGAGATGAGAGATAATGTGACTTAGCAACATCTGGCAGCTTTGATAGGAGCAAGGAACATTACTGCCTTGTCTCCTCACAAAGCTGTACCCTCCTTCCTTTGTCTTTCCCTTCAGCCAATGCCCATTTACCTAAATCTCATTCAATTATGAAAGAAAATAATTGTAGAATTGAGATTCTTTCAGTTTCCCCAATTCTTTTTTGACTATCCTTCACCTTTTTGGTTTATTTATGTACTGAGGACAGGAGCTGCTGGTTAATGTGTGCCCACTCTGTGCTGCTGCCTGGCAGAGGGAACAATTTATCACTTAAAACCACATGGATGTAGCCAAATATTGCATATACAGAAATCTTGGGAAAGATGGTGTTAAAGACTGGATTAGGTACACAGAGAGAGTAGAATTAAAATAATTTCCTGATATGAAAGAAACTGTTCTAAAAGGTATGGGATAATGGACTCCATGTGTCAGAAGATAGGAACTTTCAGCAGCAAGATCTTGAATAAATTCTCAGAGAAGTACAATTAATTTCATTATACCCTGAGAAGAAAGTGTACCTATTAATGTGTTATTGTACTCATACTTTTCCTATGCTACATGTTTGGTGAATAAAAAGGGTTACATAGCAGCTTATTATTATTAAAATATGATGACAGTGCCTGTGTCTCCCCAAGCAGCACAAAACTCCAAACTCATATCCTCAGAAAAATCTTTTCATTTTTATAAGCCATCTGTCAACAGGCCACTTCTTCTCTGTCTTCCCTTTGATCATACAACCCTAATTTTCTCAATGTGGCAATTAATCTCTTTTCCCCCTGATTTTTATATAAAAATATTAGAAAACCCTCTGAAGCCTTCATGCCGTAGACTCAGCTAATATATGTAGACTTGTATTCTTATAATTACCCTTTTTTTTCCCCTCTCCCTTTCACATATCATCTATCATATCTTGTTTCAATAGGACCACATGATCTTTTTGTGCTCACTGAGTACCTACCCAGTGTGCTACAAGCTGTCCTGTGCCAGATATAATCACCCACCACCCACAATTCTGCTCCTCAAATTACCAACAGAAATGTCCAGGCTCTTTTTCCTTTGGCAAACTCCACGTTGATTTTATGTCTCCTGTTCATGCACTGCACTGCTAAGAAAATGATTGGTGTAGATGTCAGGCAGAAAAGTGTGTGCCTGAAATCCTTCACTATTTCAGCAGATTGTCTTTTGCTCACATTAGGTCTTATCTCTTTTAGTAAAAAAAATAGAAAATAAAAAATTCAAAAACCCTAACTTTCCTAGAATGAATCTTTTGAAGAATGGGTATTGAGACAGTCTTTGGGAAAATAAAATCCTATTCCTGAGAAACAGAACATTTAATGTGATTGGATACATCACTCCCTGAGCATTCATTTCATGCACAAAATCCTTTTGATGCTTTATACCTTCGGTGTCACAATAAAAATATCTTCTTATTACTGAGGCATGATAAGAGAGTAAACAGCAGCTGTGTGATAGCACTGATGTAGCAGAACATATCCCCCCGAGGATTCTTGACCTTTCAGCCTTGGTTTTCAATGCCGCACCTAAAAATAGCTTTTCTCCACTGACAAACATTACAGCTCCATGCTGCAGAATAGCAATGAGGAGCTTTATGCTCTAATGGCTTTACTATAAATAGAATCTCTTCATTGCTAAAAGCTCTTCATTAAAAGGATTAGTGACTACAACACACAACAGGAACAGCCGATACCAAACCTCGGGCTTTGTAGCACAGGCAGATTTGAAATTTACTCGATTTAAAGGTTTATGAAGTAACTCTGTAGTTTGGTGAGTAAAACAGAATGAAAAAGAACCCCCTCCCCCCTTCAACACAGCATTTTGGAGGGCTGATTTTGATATAAAATCAAGAGTTTGCGGAATCAGCTTCCTACTATTCTCATTTTCTCCAGTTCAATGCCAAATTGACTGTATAATGCAATGTCAAAATGGAGCACGAAGGCACAACAGAACTGATGTCAGTGCTTGAGCATAACAAATTACCAGCTCTCTGCTGGAGCAGAAGAATTCCCATTCCTACCTGGCTTCAGGCAGGGACAGACATTCTCCCAGGATGCTGCAGGAGTCACATTTGGGGATAGAAACAGGAGGGTGACAAAGGCAGGGATGACAAGGTGAGCAGCAGAATGGGAATCCCACTTCCCATGTCAGGGTAAATACTTAACAAAGCCAGCTTTAGGAGCTACTGTGAGATACACTGGCAAATACACCATTAGTGATGCCTCACAAGTACCCAGCCATGGGAAGAAGACCAGAGACAAAATGTAATTAGAGCAGAAATAAGGCACATTTTTTAAAGTGGCAAGTTATCCCAACATGGCAACAGTGAAGGACTGACCAGGAAGTCCAAAACTTCAAGGAATAAGATAAACATTACTTGCCAAATGTGAGATAAATTGACCATCTACAAATATTAGAAGAAGACAAGCCTGTCAAATACTCTGTTAACAAAATTGTGTCTGAAGCATTCACAGATTTTTAAACTTCACTGGTACAAATGGTGGTCAGTCAAGGAAACTCAACCCCTCTGAGACTGATTGTATTTGAAGATATGCAGTAACTTTGCATTTTCACTGGAGAAACTATTGCATTCTCAGGTATAGTTTACTTGCTCCCATCTTAGCCTGGCCTACAGAGCCACTTTCCATGAGCCACAGCAGCCAACAATCAGCAGTGCTCACAAGGAATCTCACCAATGGGCTACTGCATGTTCTCAGCACTGCTCAGCCCTGGGCCCATCCAAGCAAGGCTTCAGCCTCAAGTAAAAGGCTGTTTCCTGGAGCACCTCCATATGTGTGTGACAATCTTACCCCAAAACATCCACCTGACAGAAGGGGATCAGAAAATATATACTGAATATTAAGCCTTCAACCCACTGAGGTTCTGAAGGACAGGAACATCTGCCTATGGAGCCATTCTATATTTTTAGTTAAAAAACCAGTGTACCATCTGATTGCCCATCAATGAATTCCATTCATGGGTCTTTGGTTTGTTGGTTTTTTTCCCCCTGAGGTTCTGCAAATATGGTCTTGTTTCAGTACTTTTAATTTGTTTGAACTAAAGCAGATGTAATAATGACATTCAAATTATTTTTTTTAATAAAAGCCACAGATCTGAGTAGTTGAAAGCAATGGCACATTTAACTGTATTCTGGGTTTTCCTCTTTTATATTTGTTTACTGTTAGAGAACAGAAATTTTATCAAACATAAACCAAATATAGATTACCAAAATAACTAAGGATGGCTTTTTCCCCCTCTGACATTTAGACAAATGGCAAATTTTGATTGCCTGCAAAAATTGCTAATATGCAAAACTGCATGCTTTTTTTCATTTTAAATTAGAGGATTTGCTACTAACATGCCATATGCTGTGTGATATGTTTAACAGAATGTTACACTTCTAATTGCATACCAATCAAGGCCTCATATTTTTCAACAATTAGCAGAGTAAAGTATAAATTTCCTCATGTCGTTGGTGCTTTCAGGCATCCAGCAGTGCCTACAATATTTTAATCCACACTTCTCCCAAATCACAAACATGATTTCTCTTCAGTGAGAGACCTCCAGATATAGGAGACTGAGGAGGATGGGGGCAGAGAAGAAAGAACAACGTATTTCTACTGACAGCACCAGCCTTCTGACTTCCCTGGATTCCACAAAAGTCTAAGATATTCAACCCCAAAAATGAGGAGGGGATCTCAGCTGGGGTTTTATGTGAATATGTTCATAATGTCTTGACTGGATGATGTTTTTATATATATATATATAAATATAATTATATATTTATATAAAAACACCATAATGAGGTTTCTCTGTTAACGGGAGTTGAAAGAAATAAGTCCGCAGCTATTTTTGACATCTTAAGGATCTTACAGAATTAATTTATCTGTACATTCAAAAATCACCCATTTTCAGGGGGGAAGAAAATAGATGTTCTCGAGACTTGGCAATTAAGCCTGGTTTGAATGGAGTATGGAAATGGAAAAATCAGGAAACAGCTCTCCAGGTAGATCTTGGGAACTTTAATTTTTAGGCAGCAGAAGGTATCCAAGCCTGATTTTCACCATACAGTTTCCAGAAGTTTCTGAACATTTTATGTTGATTATAGCTCATTTTTCATTTGTATCTATTAACTCACTTGCTGATATTCAAATTTCACTAACAAGGATGAGACTTCCCATCATATAATTTATTATTTGTAATGGAGCATGAGTGAGCTACCTAATGAATAGCAAGATGAGTTGGATTCATTTTAATCCCTGTTCAAAGCAGAATGAATCCCCAATGACTTTTCTCCTAGGCATTATCACATACAAGTGAAATTTTACAGAGTAAAGTATTTACTTGTGTTTATTCTAGTGTTTGCAAACTTTAATAAATTAAGTTTGCCATCAGAATATGAAGTAATGAAATTAAAGACTGGATAATCACTACTTATAAAGGTAGCTGCAATGTGCTATTAATTGCCACATACCATGTACTCAAATTCAATTTCTAGTGAAATGCTCAGGGCCAGTGGAAACTTTAGCATTGGAAATATTTGAAGCTGAACATGTATCTCCTGTTTCATCAGTGTTATCTCTGAAAACCCCTTCACACAACCTCCTCTCTAGATTTTTGCATTTCTGGAAAGGCACAGGAGTCATCACTATATTATTTCCATTTAAAGCTTCTTCTCAAAGATGGTTCAAAAACTTAATATCTGCAAGCTTATCTATAAATAATACTATCTAACAGTATTGCCTAATGGAATACTGGGAGTAAATATGAGAACTCTTAGCATGAACTTCTGGGAATAAAGACAATAACTGAACAGTCAAGGGTCACATTTGGAATCTGTGCCATTGAGAAATGTCCACAATCTATACAGAATGCAGTGAGGTTCTACTTAGAGGAGTGAGATGTGTGAGATAAGTGATGCCACAGCCAATCTGCATCAAAAGTCCAAAGGAGCAAGGTTTTAGAATCTACAGGCCACTAAATCTGAATACAATGTAGTTCCTGGGCTAAATGGCATCTTTGATTTTCTGCAGTTTTTTGGTCCCTTCACCTTTAAATTTAGACATGTAACAATTTTCTGCTGAGTTCATACCATCAAAATACCCAAATTAACTTAAGGTTTGCTGATTATTATGGCACTTTGGCAAACAAACAGCTCCACAGTCTGAAACTCCAGTTGAATGACAGAGGTAAATGCCATCTGTGGTATTTTACATAAATTAGGTAAAATGACTGGATTATTACCAGGTTGTCAGCACCAGAGGAATACAAAAGACACTTTAAAGGAGAACAAGAAGGATTAAGAATGATGCCATACCATATGTCAGAGTTGTTGGTAATTTCACTCAATACACTGCCTAAGAAATGATTTATTACACTAAAAGAAGGGTTTGTGAAGGTTAATTCTGCATGATGAACAGGTAGCTGGATTTTTTTTACTCTCTCAAAATAACAGAAGAGTTTCATTGTCTGCCACCGTGCCTTTTGAAGAACAGCTTCCAGATTATCATCACCAACCTCTATTACGAGCTGCCTCCCCTATCAGATGTGTATCACTTCATGTCACAGTCCTGCTCCCTTCTGCTCATTTTTACTTGTCTGATTCATACACAGCCTTCTCAGAGGTACAAAACCATGTACTGTGACAGCCACAAAGCCAAAACAATTCCTCACAAGCAAACAATCCTGTATTGCCTCTTTGTCATTCCTTGTCTTGTGTCACTCCAGAATGTTTTTTACCTTTGTGTAGCATCTATTTGTTCTGCAGGGATTTCTGAGTATTACTGAGTCCAAACAGCTGCACTACAACCTTCCCAAAAATGCAGTTATTGTGTAATGAAAATTAACATAAACTTGAAATTTACTTGCATATCTGGGGTTGCTAGCAACTGTTAAATTTCCAGCCTGTAAAGCTGATACTGTTTTATTACACTATTGGTCATGGTGCTGAGTACTTGAAACTTGAAATTTAATCAAAATTAACTTCTAATGATTTTGGTGTTTTAATTATTCCGCATTTAATCAAAGTGACTACATTATTATCCATCTTAAACATTCAAGACCCTAGGAGAGATACACTAGAGAGACACAGCAGCAACTTGTTAAACACTGTATTGTAGCCAGGCACCAACAACTCTCACATTGGTCTTAATTCATGACCTTTGGTATGAGGCAGAAGGTTTAACAAGCTTTACTTGCAATTTTTTAAATAATTTTTTTTTATTTACTCCACCATTGCCTGTTTCAAACTCCTGCTTGTGAGACAGGCAATGCTGGTTTCAACAGCTTACATCATGTTCTGTGAAATACTAAATATTCACTATAACTTGGTGGTTGATGAAGGACAACAGAGAGCCTTGGAAATGATAGCACAGATTCACTTTAAGGTGGAGATCATTAAGGATCCATGTCAGGGATAATGCTACTGAAGATCTAAGCTTGTCAAGCAGATCTAAGAAAACAAAAAACACACTTTACACCAGACACAGACAAAGGCTACTGAGATAATTGTGGGGTGAGAAATAAAAAAAGAACCCTCTGCTATCAAAGAGACTGGGAGAGTTAGTCCTGACTGCTGTCTCAAGATGCACAAAAGAAAGAGCAAGAGTGATAAAAGGCAAACATCAGAGACTGAGAAAAGCTATTTAAACTAAAGAACAATATTGACATGAGAACAAAAGAGCTGGAAATGAGTCACAAATAAATTTAATCTTGAAATTCCTATTTGCAGCAAGGATCTCAGACAGGGCTCAATAAGTTTACAAAAGGCTCTCCAAACAAAATTATATTGAGACACCTTCTGCAGTCTACTGAATTAAATAACATGAGGATGTATATTTCATGTTATGAGATTAATTTAAAGCAATATGCAGACAAAGCACAATCTACTAAGTACCCATGAGCAGAAATCATCTCCTTCAAACACAGCCGAAATATTTAACAAAAACAGTCCATAATTAGCAAATGGTGAGCGCATTGCTGATTAATACCTTCATTAGGAACAGATGTTCAGAAACTCACTCGTTGATCCAGCAAAATACATACAAAATTGTAGTTGCAAGGAAAACAGAAGAGGTCATTTTGGCTCTAACAGGCAAAAGTTCAGGTTGTTCACTCTGACAGCTGCCCACTGACCTTATTTCCATCCCATTCTCGGACCTGAGATCGCATTTCTCACTAATTTTTATTTTCTGTACTTCACAACTACTTTTTGGCTATTTGGTTAGTGAGATAAACCTGGATGTTTTCTTCCTGGAAGTGAAGCATGTACAGGAAAAGAGAGGTGATGCAGTTGCTGGGAGTTAAGCACCATGAAGGAGCTCAGTGGGCAGGACAGTGTGGACACCCAGCCCTGTGGGGTCACCTCCTGTTTTGGGGGATTTATGCCTGGGCCTCAATTACTGGGCACAATGAAGGAGCTATAAATATGTCTCATTTCAGAGAAAGGTGCCAAGTGATCCAATGCAGAGGTGCAAAGTCGAGTTTTACTCAGCCTGAGCTCAGAGTAAGGCCAAGCCCCAGCCAAGAAGCCCTGCAGGTCTGGGCTGCTGATTACACCCCAGCAGGTCTCCAGCTGAAGTCTGCAGCTTGTGAGTGGCATCAAAGCAGCTCTGAGGCTTCAAGTCCTGCTAAAACAAATTTACTAAATGCTTCCACAGCTGGGAGCACTGATGGAAGGCTTCCCATCAGAACCATTCAAGGCTGGTGGCAGCTGCTTCTGCTCTGAAGTTTCTGATTTATGGTCTCCAATGCTTTTAATACCTGGGTTTTTCCTTTGACTTGAACAACTCAACCCCATATTTCACTCAGAAAACTGACAGTTGACTCTTTATCAAAGCACATAAATGTAATTATCCTTTGACACTTCTTTTAATTATTGAGGATTGCTCCTGCTGCCTCTTTTTCTTTCCTGAAGTTTTCACATGAGGCAACCAATTACATCTCTGCATAATTCCAAATACTGCCGAGATATTTTACCTTCTCCATATCCTATTAACATTTTTAATTGACTCTTCCTTATTTCAACTCATGTGTCTGGCCTTGATATAGAAATTCTGTAGCAGCTCTGTATGTGTCTTGTATTATTGAGCCACAACTTCATATGATACTATGCAAAATGTAACGAGTAATAAAAACCAACTTGAGTATCATTTGACAAAAGCCCTTTTGTATAAAGCCATCCTACAGAATGCATTTGCTCAGTTTCCCTTTTATATTCTGAGATGGAAAAAAATCTCTCTTCTGTAATTTTTTCTAATGTATCCACAGGTAATGAGAAATGTTATTAAAGTGACCCTGAATTTGTGCTTAGTAAGGAAACAGACATTAAATAAGAAGTCCAAGTTCCCTATTGAGTATACATTATGAATAAATACACAGAATTACAGCTCAGGAAAGATTTTCTGTTTCACTGGCTTCTTTTGTAAAATCAAATCAATTAATGATTCAAGTGAACCAAATGAAATTAAGTTTTATTATTTTAATTAAATTGACTAAGTTTCTTAATCCTAAGGTCTAGGATAGAAAATAAAAACCAAATTAATATCTAGTTCTGATATTGTTTTACTGAAGGGACAATGGGGAGATGCAATAGGCTAAGAAAAATCACAAAATGGAGGAAAAAATATCTTATGCTAAAAAACAGACGGCTAGATGTCAAATTTGAGACAGACTGAAAAGGAGAGGACATGAAAGAGAGCACTTCAGTCAAAGCACGTGTTTCTTCATACAAATCTGTCTGCTCTGGTCTCTGTACTCCTGAGGTTTTGACAGTTGGAAGCCATTAATTTCAGAATTACAAGGCTTATTGAGCTGGATTTATGGTCTTTGCAGTTGTTAATTCACTTCTGCTTCCTTGATTAAGTAAAAAATTGATTCAGAATGAACAATGAAAATGAAGCCGACTTCCCTAAAAAAAACATCTGGAGAACTTCTGCTGATGGAAGGTCACACTGGCCTTAACCAATGAGTCAAAATACATGAGGTGGGGGAAAGAACTCTTGGAAATACTTGGGAAAATTTGCTTTTAGTATAACAAAATAAAAGGGAAATGTTCAATTTATCTTGACAAACTTCAAACTACAGCAGAGTACATGAGCACTTCTACTGAGAAGACATCATGGTCCAGTCAAATGACAAATTTTCTTGGTAATAAAGGGCACAACATGGCCAGCAAGGCAACTGCTTTCATTTACAGCATTCCTGCATTTCAGTTCCAACCATGTGCTTTGTTTTCTTCAAGTGAAATAAAACAAAACTGAGAAGTGTCAGCCTCTGCACTGAGGCCTCCCCTCCTGTTTACTGCCCCAAATCAATCTCACATAAAACCTGTCCTACACAGGAGATTCAGGGTAGTCCTTCACTACAATTAGCATATTTTCCATTTCTCATTCTCTACACATTTAACTGTACAATTCATTTAATTGTTGGGCAATTAAAATCTTGCCTGATCAAAGCATTTTTCTCCCTTCTCTTGTTAATACATACATCTTCTGATCTAATTTCCATTTTTTTTAAGTTGTCCACAAGCTGAAACATATTTTTTTCTACATTTTTATTCAAATGGTATTTTCTGTGCTCATCAAAGGAATAGAAATCTATTTCCCTGCAGATTCACTGATAGGTTTTCATCAACTACCTTACAAGACAGCTTTTTTGTCTTTTCAATCTTCTTCCTTACAATTATCTTCACACAGTTCTTTTGAACATGTAACCCATTGTCATAATTATTACAGTAGCTTTTCATTTTTAATTTGGATATTCATTTAATCTATTATTCAATTTACTGCTAACAATACCTAGAAAATGAAGTACCTTGCATAACTGCATGACAATTTATCATCATTATGGTGTTTCTCAGCCTTAACTGAAATGCTGTAAGGAATACTCCTATAAAGAAATAAATAAGGCATGGCTGATCTTTTTTTTTTTTCCTTAAAGATATAATGGTTTTGCAAATTAAATACTGAACATAGTCCCTTAATCAACACAGAAAATTTATTAGGCACATATACCTGATCAAGCTTGAATGAGTTAATTTTCCTTCTTCCACAACATCCTGTTCCTTTTTTCTCTTTTTTTTGTGTCTGATTAAACACCATTTTTCAGTACTTTCCTCTCCACCAGTATTTCTACTGTAATGTTATTCTAAAACCCTTAACATTGTGCTGAAAATCATCTTTGCTCCTATGCCAAAAGTTGCCTTACTTCAGCAATTTTTCTGCTCTTCTGGTCCTCTCATGGATTCCTGGAGAACAGTCAACTTTTGATTTTTCTAATTAAAAAAATGCATCTCAGAGATTCTGCAACTCAAAGCAAGCAGACTGTAGGTGTTCTAAGTAGTGACCACACAACTCACCCATCAGATTTTCTGAAGTCTGGACAATTGATCAAATTTTATGCAGTGTAATATCTTTATAGTATAAACCTGCTAATAGTCTTCATTGCTAGATCACCTCTGAAACTTTACAGTTTCCTGTTGTTTGATTTGAGCTCTTCTGTTAAGATGTTTTATTAGAGGTTTGGACAAATGTCACATAAACCTTTCCTCACAGCTGAATTACTCTGGGAGCTCAGAGGAACACCTAATTAAACAATTTCCAACCACTTCAGACAGTTGATCTTGTACCAAATTTCTGTGTTACTTGTCTCAGAACAGATAAACACCTTTTTTGGACTACATTTCATCTGTTTCACTTATGACACTTGGTTTTTGAGATTATTGAAATATTGTATAAATACAGAGGGAGGCTTTTGACCAAGACCTGCAGTGACAGGACAAGGGGAAAGCCTTTTAAACTGAAGAGGGCAGGTTTAGACTGGACTTAAGGAAACAATTCTTTACAATAGGGTGGTGAGACAGTGGAACAGGTTGCCCAGAATATCTGTGGATGATCCTAGACCAGTACTTAGACCTCTCCCTTAGTATTTATTACCCTATTTTTCCTCCCAGTCCTCTCATTGCTTCGTTAGAAATGCTCCAGCCGCCAGTTCCTTCAGAATTCTGATATGAAGTAACCACTTGCACTCACACAACCTCTCTCAGGCCATTCCATATGAGGTTTTGTTGATTTATTTTCACTTCAGGGCACTCTCTTTATTCTTAGCATCTTTCCCTTGAAATCACTACCTTTTCTGTTTCAGATAAGGTTTCAAAAAATAAAAAAGTTTTTATTTTCTTCAAAAACCAAGGCTTGGGTAGGAATTAGAAACAACAGCTGCTTCAAAACACATCACACAATAGTGTGTTTTGACATGAGAGACCATTATTCCTGTGCCAGATGCCCCAGTTCCATCAAGTTAGTCCAGTTTTTCTGAGTACTACCCCAGTCCCTCAACACTTCCCAGGAACTAAAGCATGTTGCTTGCTTGACATTGCCAAAATATCCTCCAAAACAGCCTGCACACAAGCTGCTAAGATATGAAAGTGTTCCCACCTCTCTTGGATCTTAAAAATAAAAAGGAAAAACCTGAAGATTTTTCTAAATGGATGAGAAAGGTCATTTACCTTGCAAAGTCCATTTATCAGCAGACTGTTTCTCAGTTTTGGTTGTCCTGTGAATCAGACTGTGATTTTTCTACCTTACAGACAGCTTACTCTTGAGATTTCCTGGCTAATGCTCTTGGTGTCATCTTTCCAATGATGACAATGGCCAGACTACCATAATGCTAAAATAGAAATAATTGCAGAATATTTTAGTTTGTGTTCATATTTAGTTCATGTGAATGAACACAGTAATATTCACCATTTCTTTCCCGGCCATGCCCTGCTGATCTCTGCATCTCAA
Source organism: Parus major (assembly GCF_001522545.3). Taxonomy (NCBI): domain Eukaryota; kingdom Metazoa; phylum Chordata; class Aves; order Passeriformes; family Paridae; genus Parus; species Parus major. The sequence continues at coordinate 146,466,366 of NC_031769.1, forward strand.
AGCCTGAATCTATATAATATAAATTATCCTGTCTAGGGCCTAGGAGGGGTTTGTTCATTAAAAGAGAAAGTAAAACTACTTCCTCACAGTTCCCCATTAAGTTCAGTCTTTGAAAACACATCCAAGACAGCCTTAGAATTCCAAATATGGGGGAGAAGCAGTTGTAGGACTGCCCTGGCTAAAACCAAGCTCTGAATAATGGGCCTGTGTGCAGAGATCTGGCTCATTTTAACTAAGCCCATGGGGACAAGATTATCCAGGGGACATCCAAAACACAGCTTAGAGGTGCATTATTTACTCACTGGTAGACACAACAAAATATTTTCTTGTGCATTAAGGATGCAGTGATATCACACTGCTGAAATCCCTTAATAACATGAATTATGGAAAGAAAGATTTCATTATTGTCTAAGGTCAGGCTGGAAACTAAAAAATAAAATTGGTGTGTAGCTTCAGTAATTAATGCTAATATCCACAAAACATAAAGCTGTAAAAACTGATTATGATTTGGTGCTCTCTAAAACATACAGTTAATTATTAAGATAATTTATTTTCAAAGTAATGCTTCCATAAGGTGCTTTGTGAAACTTAACCAGACTGAACTTCCAAACAAGCTGTCATGAACCATATGTTCATATAACACTTCAAGACTTTAAAATCCACATCTTCTATTGATTCCAACTACCTCTGAGGGGCAATTTAGCACCACTTCTGAGTTTTTTTAGTTTTCTCTAAGTACAATATTCCTACATGCTGAAGATAGACACAGAATTTATTGTGGGCCCACAAAAAGGGGTATAGCATTTTTTACCAAGAAGTAAATAATCAAGACTTTGTCTACTGCCCATCCCTTTTTTTATTTATGACCTGAGCAGCACCCAGCAGCAGTGATTTTAGTTCTCCTAAAATCACATACTAGGAAATAAAATACACTGCACTGGGAAAAGGCATACAAGTACAATAAAACATTGAAACTGTATTGAAATTTACATTTTTTTAAGGGAAAGAAGAAGGGAAGAATTAATGAAATGAGTGAATGAAATAAAAGAGTGAATGAAAGCAAAAAGCTATTTCTGGACTTTTTCCATGGTGAAGCTTGACAAATGCATGTTTCTTGGAACACTACTGTTAGCAATATTAGAGTTCATGTGTGATCATTGATTTTCAGTTATTCAGTTAGTTTCTAGGGAGAAAGAAAAACATTTGTTTGATATATTAAAAACCTCCAGCTCTTTTCAGTGTCTAAAGTTCAAAATTCCTAAACCAATTCTCTCCAATAAACCTTCCCTCTTACACACATGAGGGTGATCAGGAAAAGAGTTTTCAGTGAAGGAAGTTGTGTTTATTTTGCTTTATGTAGGTGAATTCAAAGCAAGTTTCTGTTGTGAAAATTGTATGCAGGACTTAAAGTGTCAGGAACCTGTTGTTTCAGAGGAACTTCTCACTGAATGCAGGAATATCCCAAGCCCAGCCTGTTGCAGGGTCAATCAGGAGCTTTTTTCAAACTCAATCTACTTCAAGTTCAATAAAATCCCATGCAGACATTTGTACCTCAGATAATTTTGCTATGGAAAGCAGAAAAGCACCATCAAAACTGATAAGTGTTCGGTCCCAGGATTTTGCTTGCTTGCAAAGTCAGTGACATAAATCAAATAAAAATTGAAAAACTCCTGCACAGGCAGCAGCTACAGATGAGTCCATCAGATCATTTCCAACCCCAGCCACAGGGTTTGCATGGCACATGTCTTTGAGGAGGTTTGGTTCTCTTCATCAAACTTTGCAGGCTCTGTCTCCTTGATTTGATGGTATTAATGTATTCACCCTAAAACCACATCTACTCCTACATTTGGTTTGTTGCCCAGCCGTAAAAAGAAAATATGTCATAAATTTTAGAGAACATTGAACCTGGTGGTGTTGAGCAAGATGATTTTCAATTACATGTGATTTACTCACCTGCCTAACAGACAACTTCATTTTACAGAGATGTCCTAAATCTTAAAATCAATTTTAACAACGCATTAAGAACTCTCACTCCAGCCTTTGACGTATTTTCTTTTTTATTATTCCTCATGTCTTACTTTTCTCTTCCCCAGTCATTTAAAAATATTAAATCAAAACAAAGTATTCACCAGATCACTTTTTTCCCCTCTCTATGACAAATTTCAAATGTAACTTCTTACCCTCATAACAAAATTTCAATGTCACCAACTTTTGATTCTACTCTTTGCCTTGCATTTAATGAAAAAAGGACAGGATTGTCAAATTTACATGAAAAATTATTTCAATATCATTTCATAATTCTAGAGACGTAATATTAAGTCTTTTATGAATTAAATATGCCAATTTTAAAAGGAATGTTGGAGTACAGCTTCTACAAATTTGAATAAGAGCCAGTCATTTTTTTAATCAAAACCATGTTAAATATTCATTCATGTTTCACTGTGAGCACTTATAATAAAGTAAACCCTTCAATGTTACCATCAATATAGCAAAATCCTTGGAAAACCATAGAATCAATTCTATTGTGTAAAACTAAGCCAAATTTTTAGCCAATTTATGCAAAGGCTATGTCACAAAGATTTCATATCCAAACACAAGTTATTGTTAACATACAGAAAAAACTCAAAGCAAAGCCAGGTTGTAAATATGAACAGTGTAATGATTAAAATTTTAAAAATCCAGCTGATACTACAATATTACAGTGGTTTAAACTTTTAACATATTTCCATGCCTGTAAGAATTGAAATATATTCTGGCACTGAAAGAGAATTTAAGTCCAAAAGAGAGTGTCACATTGTCTAAGTGCATGTACAAGACACACACATCCCCTGCCTGTCCAAACATTTCAACAGCTCCTTATTATTCCCACCTACCAAACAATAATAAAAACATCTTAATTCCTCCTCCATCCCACACAATATTAAAGAAAAAGTCATCTTGTATTGCCACAGTACAGAGTCTGGAGGGACTGCAGGTAGGGTTACCTGGCTACAAAACTACCAAAAATTTCAATGCTGAATATTCAAAATTATGGTGAACTAAAAGAAGCTAAAAACTAAAGAACTAAAGAAACTAAAATGTCTCCATTGTCTTCAATTCATTCAAAAATGGACAAACTTAGTGTATTATACAAAATAGATAATATTCATTAGCGATTTAATTTAAAATAAAAATTAAACAAAAAAAAATTAAATAAGTTTATGTAAAACTGAACTTTCCACTAGGAAATATCATATATAAGCAGTGGCAAACCAAGCATTCAATATCCCACAGGATTGCACTTTCCCTGCTTTGCTCAGAGTAGAAAATTAAAATGTACAACACCATCAGTCAACAGACTGTGCTTCAAAATATATTGCAGCTATGAAGCAGAGAGTATCACAGAGATTTGGCTGAAAACTCAAGTAACTGGGACTCTTTAACTGAATTAATCAGCAGCCTGAGAAATAACCAACTCCACAGGAGATTTTGTTGTAAAGCAGTGCTATGTTCATGCTTTTCAACCAGTGCATCAAAGATCTCTATTCAGGAAGCAATGCCAGGCACAATTCCATGATGCAAAAAGCCTCTTTTACTAAGAAAACAGTGGAATTTGGCATAAGGAGAATTAAAAGAAACAAACCAAGGGTACAGTGAAAGAAGAAAAACATGATTTTCATCCTTAAGGTGATGTCCTATGCAGAAGTGCCAAAGGAATATTTTCCACCAGACAGTCCAGGTTACAAACCTGCTGATGGTCAAAGGCACTCTGCAGAGCTAAGAAGTGACCAGCCTGAGCTCAAAATACACTCCTGACACAAATCACTTGTTTTATTGGTGAGGCTCAAGTAAATCATGGCCAAATCTTGTCAATCCTAAAAAAAATGCAGCCAAATCTTTGAATCCCCTGAAGAATTGAGGCCAGGTAAGCTTGATTTCAAAGCAAGCTGATTATGGCTTACAACAAACTACTTTAAACCATTTTTAATCTTCTCATCTATAAACAAGGTTCTCACAGGTTTTAACATATGAGTTGAGGGTGGGCAGCTTGCTTGAAAAAAACCCCAAACACTTAAAAGTGTACACAAATAATTAACACAGGCAATAGTGATGGATCATCATTCCTTAAAGTTGCTCCTCATCAGGTCATCAAAATATTGAAATATGAGGCATAGAGTTCAATTTGCTTTAAAAGCAAAAGCTTTGGAAACAATTTGCTGATGACCTGGGGACTTTATCTGAAACCTGCAACTCAAGTGTTGGGGATAAAACATCCCATGTTCCAAAGCCTCTGAACAAGCCTTGTTGAGAACCTCGGACAGAAGTCGTGTTATTACAACTCTTCAAAACTAAATTAATTCAATTTTTCATTGTGGGAACATCATTCTAAATGGAAAATTAAGACAAGTAATTCTTCCCTGCTACCCAGAGTAAAAACATTTTCTGCACCTCAAAAGTTAGTAATGCAATTGTCTGGACCATAATAAGAAATATATCACAGGGGCATTACTGTTCATATGAAAAAATTTAGAGAAATTACTTTAAAAACACACACTGTAAAAAAAAAAAAAGGAGAAATATAAGCAACAGCCACATCTCATACAAGAAAACTAGGACTGAAAATTACAGGAAAAAGTGCACAGTCAGGTTTCATATTTACTATCACCAAACAGTGGTAAAACAAAACAGATATCAATTCTACATTTATCTTCAGTTAAATAAAACAGCTAAAGGAAAATGAAAGTCCTATCAAATTCTCTGCTATCACAGATTGTCAGTAAATGAAAACATTATCATTCTCATGCTGCTGAAAATTACAAGCCAGTAGATTCCATAAAAAAGATCATCAATTGATTTTGACACTACTCACCCCACTGGAGAGGAGCCAACTGTAGATGCTCCAGGACCAGCTGATTAAGAACCCCTTCCACACTTGCTTCCCCTTCACGCTTCAAGGAAGGGTAAATTGGAATTAAGGAAAATTTTGTTTCAAAGAGGAAAAGGGCATGAGATATGCACAACTTTTATTATTGTAAATCAAAGCTGCAATCTACAGAGTCATTAAAGGTTAATGTTACATATGGTTTATTAACCCATAAGTTGACCAACAGTAAAAGTACAGCAGTTATTTAATTAATTATTAAATTAAAATTTTATTCCACTGAGGAGTGTTAAAACCAATGTAAAATATACTTGAACCATAATAAAACAGGAGGGTAAAAAAGTCTGGGAACTGAAAAAATGCATAATCTTTAAGTATGTGCGGGATGGGAATTCAGAACAATAAATTAGGGACAGTCTGAAAACAAAAAGGTTAAAATTTGATAGGGCAATAGAAAACAGAACAAAATTTAACAGGGCAACAGAACAGAAGAAATGTCTCCTAGGATAGCCCTGACTGCTGACTTGGTGCCAGTCCCATGGGGGTACAGGGATGTTGGACAGTGACAGTGTCAAACCAAGGGCAAACATCAGACCAGAACCACAGGCACAGAACCTTCAAGCTTCCCTTTCTACCCTGTATGAGCTCAGAAACAGGCCCAGACTGAAAAGAAAAAAAATTAGGGAAATTGTTCTTACTCTAAGTACAGCAGAACAGTGAAATAAAGTGTTGTGGACAGAAAAATCTCTTCTAAAAGGACTTCAAAACAGGTTAAACAAGAGCTAAAATAAAAGCATAGGCAATATCCAATGTCATGCAAAGACAGTATTATCCATTTAAACAAATTAATAAAAATTTTCTGTGAAGAGTCAATCAAGATAACATTTATTTATCACAGGAAGAGCACTGGATTTCTTTTTTCTAATTCCCTGATTGTAGAAAGGCACTGAATTCTCAGGGCTTGGAAGCACATGCAGATGTCAGCACTATCTTGTATCCAGGCATGTGTCCCACCACAATTAAGGAATAATCCCCTAGAGAGATTCATCAAGATTTCAACCAAGTACTCCAAAAGTACTGGAACCCTGGTCCTCAGAAATCTATCAAAAAATAAATGAATACCTGAGCTTTTATCAACAGCTTCTAAATGTGATCAGTCCCTTTTCTGTAAGCTCTGGAAAGGGACACACATCATCTGACTGCTGAAGTGTATCACCTGTGGCACTTAAAAGAAAATTAACAAGCACTGCAGATAACTAATTTCTACCACAGAACATAATCTTGCAGGGTCTCCAGGAGATTTAAAGAAAAGTCTTGAAAGCTCAGAACAAAAGCAAATCTAACAGTGATTGAGACTCAAGAGCTCAGAGAAGATTGAAGAGGAAAATCAATACCAAGTACAGGACTTTTGCATTATTTTTTAAAATATTCTCATTATGCCCTGAAAAATGTCCTAAATAGAACCTTTTATTTTTTTTTTCTTCTAAAGGGACCACAAATAAAGAATTCACAAACCCCAAAGAGTCTGAAAGCTGTAAACACCATTAAAGAAAAGCATCTATTTGGAAAACTGAAGGCAGTAGAATATCACCTTAGAAAAATGTTGCTGCTGAAAAATAAGACTCAGAACACCAGCACAACTCAATAATTTCCATAAAACACACTAGAGGGTAGAGAATAATTTGAATTACTTCACAGAAACAGCAGATAAATAATTCTGTTATCACATCTTTAATCTAAGGACTCTGAGAGAAAACACTAATAAAAAGGCAGTATTTAAGAGATGCTTTAAAACAGAGTGTCTGACATTAACTGTAACATTAAACTAACTTTACTGTAATTTACTTACAACAGACTCACACTGGTGCCTGGAATATTACAAATTTTCACTGTTTAGAGCTTCATGGAAAACTTAATGTCTCAAATAACACCATAAAATTAGTATAAAACAGGTGATTCTCCAATCTTTATCTTTGGTAAATGCTACCAAAGCAGATCCATGTATTCAGATGCAGAATATTCCCCCTGGAACATAAAACCACGGGAAGCAGTGAGGCAAATCTGGGGTGCTGTGTCCATTCAGGGCTCCTGAGGACAGGAGAGACGTGGAGCTCCTGGAGCACAGCCACTGATGGACAACAAAATACGATGGAAGGACTGGAGAACTTCTGCAGGGAAAGGCTGAGGGAGCTGGGGCTGTTCAGCCTTAAAAAGAGATTGAGATGGGAGCTCATCCCTGTCAGTGTCTGCAGGGAGGGCTCAGAGCAGGGAGCAGGCTCTGCTTGGTGTGCCCAGCAGTGGGACAAGAGGAACAGGCAGGAACTGATGCCCAGGAAATTCCAGCTGTGCATGAGCAAGAATTTCCTTCCTGTGCAGTGACCAGATTGCCCAGAGAGGCTGTGGAGTATCCCTTCACTGGAGATATTCCAGAACTGTCTGCACACAATCCTGTGTCTGTGCTTTGGGATGGCCCTGCTGGAGCAGGGAGGTGGCACCAGATGTCACCACTGTGGTCCCTTCCAGCCTGATCCATTCTCAGATACTATGGGCGGTTTTTTGGTCCCACATTTCAGAAAAAACTAGAAATCAAACTGAATGCCTCTTTCAAAACCTAAAAAATGGTCAAACAAACAAAAAAAAATCCCAAAAGAAACCAAAAAACCCAAACAAAAAAAAAGGGAGGGGGGGCAACAAAACCTAACCAACACAAAAAGAACAAAAAAAAAAACAACCCACAAAAGCAACAAACAACAAAAAAATAAACCTACCAGAAAAATTCACAAACTGATTAACAGAGAAAATTATGTAATATCCCAAAAGTAGTTTAAGCTTTTACAGACAAATTTTCAGATAAATAAATTTCCTTATTCCATCACAAGCACCAAGCTCATTTTTAGCACACTGCTTATTGTCATCTTATGGCAAAATAAATTCTATAAACAAGAAATAACTCAGTGGGTGTTCTTGTATATTAATCTGGAGGTTCAGTGTCTTATTTGTTTATTTGCCAAACAAACTTATGGTATTAGTTTATCCTAGATACATGGCCATGGACTGTGGAACTGATGAGAAATTTCAATTTTCACAATTTATGTGAAAGAAAAATGTAGCATTTAAATGGCTAGGCCATTCACAGATTATTGACTCATGTATTCAGGAAATAAATTGCATTTATTTAATGAGATCATTGAATGAAGCAGCGGTGGCAAAGGAGGGAAAGGCAAGGTTGAGATGCAACCAAAGAAGTGGACTTGTTAGAACATAAAGGAATAAACAGATAAAAGAATTATATGTTCATATGGACCCACAGAGGGATCTGGATCATGGAATTCCATAAAACTGATCTTTGTCTCCTGACTATATTATCAGATAATTACATAAAATTGTTCATTATAGAACAAATACAAAACTGAACATTGCATCAAACTCATTTCCTTGGAGATGAAAAGTGACCAAAATATTCAGTAAGAAAATATAAAAGGAACAGGAGAGAATAGTTTAACTCCAGAGTTTGTCTAAGACAAAGCCTTTAGAAATCAATGAAAGCAAAGGAGTTGAGCAGGGGTTACCAAGATACCCTTCTATTCTTAGCTCAAAGTCAAAGCTGATAAAAGACACAAGTATAAGATCCAGGATTTAAAATTCATTGAAAAAGACTGCCCAGATAAACATGAGTACAGACTGCCAAGGTTAAATTTGACCTTGCAGAATCCATCTACTTAACCAAATCTCCACACATTTTGCTGAAGTCTCAGTGCCATCACAAACCTGCTCTTCTGTAGGAGCCACACTGCTGACCCAGCCCTCATTTCCTAAAGTTAAATCTTGGTTGTTAACAAAAAGTTAGATATTTTAACAACACAGACATCAGCCAGGATTAAAACAGTTGACTTCCAGCTTCCAGCACAACAGTTCATATTTAACAGTTCAAGATATTTTCATCTGCACAATCAAATCAGCCCCAGTGGGGGCCTCAGAGTTAACAAACACACCAACACCAGATGTTTAAAAAATAAAACAAACCTAAAAACCTAATTTTTCACAACTGACACCCTTATTTCACATTTCTGTAGGAACAGATTGAATATGATATAAACTGTTTCATATGAAAAACCTAAATGACAGTTATTTCCCCAGGGAAAACTTTGGTCTTTTACACTGTCTGGATTGCCTCGTGTAGCTGAGTGCTCACAATTAGAATACAGTCTGTTACCTAAAACCTCCTCCTTAAAAAGACTATAGGTTTTAAAAAATGGCTTCTATCTGGAAGTTACTGATGTTTTTTCTCCCCACAGCATTCCACATCTTGCATCCTAAAATAAATTATTTTCAGTACATATGTCCTTTGCAAATAAATGCAGGTGAGAGAATGTGCATAATGAAAAAACACAGCAAATGTTCATAAATAAAAATCATACTAATTAAAAATAAATCTGCATGAATTGCACATTTTACTTTCAGCAGTTGCCTTATTCATATTTTAAGCTTCCTGCTTGATTATTATTGTGGTATTTTAATATTAAAACTAATTATAAACAGTAATTTAGGGTCTTAAATAATATTATTTTTGCAAACAAAAGGAAGCAGCATAAAAATTTAAAGAAACCTTTACTGATGTACAGAAATTGCACAAGATGTAATATTCTCATAATTGATGATTCATATTTATGATCAAGATAAAGTCATCACAAGTGGGATAGACACAGGAAAGTGAATTTCATTAAGAGTTATCAGTGATTTGCTGTCAAACAAATGAGATGACTCAAGGTTCTGTCTGATAGATAATAATTTCAAAATCCTGAATGCCTCGATGATGAAATACAAAAACATTCATAATTTTAATGTATTTGGAAAAGATGTCATTGTTCACAGACCTAATAAATGAGTGGAACCTATGAAGATCACTGGGATGAAATGAAGAAAAGTTCCAAGTACCACCCTAGAAGGAAACAAAACTATAAATGAAAGTTGGGAGTAATAATTCACAGTCAGCTGTGGTGGACCACATGCATAAAAAAATCAGTCAGACAACAGAATTAAAGAACAGTTCTCAGAGAAAACACCATCTCTGAAACCTGGAAGGTACAATTTCATTCTGTGAGAAATCTCACCTGCAGTGTTGCCTCCAGCTTTGGAACCCACATATTGAGAAAAACAGTGTTGTAGAGCAGAACAAAATCAGCAATATGACTTTGTGCTTTGAAAGAAATGTTGGCGATTAGGTTTAAATATGGGAAACAAAAAACTGAGGAAGGGGCACAAACTACAATTCAAAAAATGTAAGGAAACACTGCAAATAGGACAGACTTCCTATACATCTCAGATATTAAGGCTGAAGTAAGAAAAACAAGTCTAACTATTAAAAAAGTTTAAAATGGAACATGGTATTTAAGGTGGCACTGGAAGTCTGTCTCACTTTCTTAAGGCTATTAAGGCCAGGTTTAGAATATTTTCAAGAAAATGACCCCAAAATGTTAGTCTCATTTCACTGAAATAGCAACTCATTCACAGTACATTAGAAAATTTCTCTGGCAATCAAACCTGGGAATAGCAGAAGATGGAAGAAGGAGAGTTTAGTTTTCAGAAGTCATTCTCTGACCCAGCCCTCTGCCCAGCTGCACAAATCACAGAATAATTTATATTGAAAGGCAATTCCAGAGTCACTCTCCAGCCCTGCGCTCAAAGCATGGAAAATACTAAAATTGCACAAGGCTGTTCAAGGCATTTTCCAGAATTTTTTAACATCTTCAAAGACAGCAATTTTGCAGCACTTTTGGACAACCTGTTCCAGTATCTGAGCACCCTCATTGTGAAAAGGAATTTTCCTAGTACCTAACTGGAATTTAGCAGTCTCCTCATGGCAAAGATGAACTTTGTTGACTGCTGGAACTCTCGGGCTTTCAGGGGGCTGGTCCTGGATGCCCAGCAACTCCACTGGGACCAAGGCCATCCTTTCCAATCCTGCCTTCCCCAAAGTCTCCTCAAGTCCAGAGTCATTATCCTGCCATGTGCCCTCTTCACTTCCCTCAGGATAGTGAGTTCCATCATCTCAGGACAACTGCAGCCAAGGCTGACACCAAACTTCAACCCCTCCAGCTGGATCATTTGCTCAGGGAGCAGATCCGACACAGCACACACCAAATCAAACCATCCAATGCTCACATCAAAAATTTCCCCTAAATTATTTCAGAAATAAGCTAACCTGAAACTGGAAGTGTTCTTCCAGTCTTTAAGGAATAGTTCATCCAGTTTTGCTTGTTTTTTGGGTGGTCTGTAACAAATGCACAGCACCTCAGTCTGTTGGATGACTCTGTCCTTGCTCAAAAAGCTTTCAATTGTCTCATCTCTCCTTTCCAAATAATTCCCTGTGCACATTCTAACTTCTCTCTCACATGCTTTTGCATTTCCTGGTGTAAGCATCTGATGTGGGTCCTGGATCACACCTCAGGGCAGATTCTGTGACACTAACTCACCTCAGCCCATCATTTTCCCACATAATGCACGCAGGACAGAAATTTATCTGGGGAGTTCTAAGTAGTTCAGAGATGATTGATAACAAAGGATCACTTGGCATTACTGTCCAAGAGATAGTAATAGCAAAAATGGCTCCTCCAGTAGTAAATATCAGTAGGAAATTTCAAGTAGGAAATATGAGTAATTCTACCCCTTTGTAATTTTGCAAATACTTTTTCTCTTGGTTGCACTGAGGCTGACTCCTGAAGGAAAACAAGGCTGAACTATCCATCCACTTCTCTGCCTGTCTGTCCATCAGTATAAACTCTGCTGACCTGTGTCCAATTACTCTGATGGGAGAAAAATATCCCAGAAACCACATTTCTTAAACTTAGCAGAATGGAGAGAAGAATTATTTTATTTTTTTTATTTAACTGGTTCACATCTAAATATTGCTGCAAGAAGTAAAAAGGATGAAGCCAGAGAGGTTCAGGTTGGACATCAGGAAGAATGTCTTTATGGGAAAGGTTGTCAAGCATTGGAAGGGCCTGCCCAAGGAGGTGGTGGAGTCACCATAGTATGAGAAGGTACTCAAGAAAGAACTCAGTGTGGCACTCAGTGCTGTGGTTTCATTGCTGGTATTTGGTCAAAAGTTAAGTTGATGATTTTGGAGGTCTTCTGAGGTCGTTTCCAACATTAATGATTCTACAATGCTATGAGAAAGACTAAGTCTAGTTGGGACATGATAGCTGGAAAAGAATGCACACATTTCTTCAAGGATTTTTAAACACATGTGAAACTTGTTGCCTTTCATTAATTAGATGAGTTTTAGTTCCTGGAACAGAGAGAACAATCATTTAAAGTATTAAAAATACAGAAAGTACTGGTTGCACTGAATTTAACACACAGAGCCCACACGCTGTTCTACTGGTTTCTAAGGTACTGACTTTCATGTCAGCCACAATGGTTCTGGGATCAAAACTGGGGTTAAATCCAGAACACAGAATGGATGTAAACAGTGTTGCCCAGCAACTGGAATGAGTTAGGATGAATTTTTACACCTTGACAAAATGATTACAACTATGCACTCAATTCCAGTGTAAGAATTCATCTGTTCTATCATAGAATATTTATATCTTTCTGTAACTCAGACATTTTCCAAGTGAGTTCTGGTTAAATATTGACATTTTTGCATAAAAGGAGCTCTCTCTGAAATGCTGCTTGGGGAATCTGGACTTTACCAGGCATTAGGAATCTCATTTATGTCTCAAGCCTTGCCTTTGACAAATCCTGATCTGATTCAATCATCACAGGATGGTTAAGTTTGGAAGGGACCACTGGAGGTCATCTTGTCCACCCCCTGTTCAAACAGGGTTCCCAGAGCACAGGATTGTGTCCAGAACAGAATATCTGCAGGGAAGGAATCTGCACAGCCTCTCTGGGCAGCCTGTGCCAGGGCTCAGCCACCCTCACAGTCAAGTTCTTCCTCACAATAATTAGTAATGAAACATCATTTCAGATCACTGGATAAAAGTACAATTAAAAGTTCAAGCAGATAAAGCATGATTTGATTGCCATTCTTCCCTTATCTTCTGCCACCCCTAATCATGTGAGTTTGAGGATGATCTGAGTGAAAAATATAAATCTCCTGGGAAGTGCTGAGTACCATCACATGGCTTGGGGGCCTGTTTGCTGTACAGAATGTTTCCTGAAGAAAATCATGAGAAAGTATATTTTTGACAAGCCAAGCACAAGATTTTTTTATAGAAATCACGAAATTTATAGCAACACCATTGGTTTATTTTAACTCTAAACTGAATGCAATTTCTTATTAATAATCATAAGGCAATATTTTACTGCATTTAGAATTATTGTGGGGATTTTATGTTTAGAATGACTAAGTCATCACACAAGTCCTGTCTAAGCCTTAAAAAGCTACCTAAGATTAGACACATTACTAAATCTATAAAGAGGACTTGGAAATAAATTATTCTAATATGTTCTGATTTACCCAAATTTAATTAAATATATGCAAACTCTCTAAATCCAACTTCATTAATTTCTTCATGATTCAGTTACTCGGTGTGGGGAGAACAGAAAAAAATTGACCCCATGAATCTACTACTCATCAATCCTAACTACACTTCCTCAGTTCCCTAAAAGCTGGGAAAAACACACAGGATTTATGATATGCCCAGTGACTCAGAAAAAGCCATTATAGGATGACCCAAGCATCGCCTAAATAATATACAGCACAATTAACCTTAAACAGTCTATAATTATGATAAGCTTCATAGTTCTAATTACTTTTCTTTTCAGTAACACTGTCGTGAAGTGAGTTGAATTATAAAATAAAATGTATCAGAGGGCATCTATTTATATACTTTTGAAGCAAGTATTTATGAAAGGATATAATTTTCCAGCAAATATCCAGCTTGCTGTTAATCTCCAGACCTCTTGCTTGTTGCCTTTCTTCTTCCAGCTGCTTTGCATTCGCCAACTGTGCCCCATCGGTTGGGGACTCAGGGAAGCTCTCAAAATTGAACTTGTCCACTTGGATAGCCATGCTGTAGCAAAGGAAAAGAAAGAAAAAAGCCAACAACATCATTCTTGCTGATATTATTTCTGCAGGAACTGCAGGCCACTGTGAACACGATCACCACAATATCAATATATTGGTTTCACTGGCACCCAGTCTGTAATTAATGATATGTAAACCACATGGTTTATGCTACTGAAAACACAAGTCTATGCCTGTTGATGGTAAAAATGCTTTAGAAATCATCAACCAACATCTTCATGATTTTGTGAGTGGCGCACAAGACATCTATTTTGCAGTTTCAGGCAGATGACCTCACTGTGGTCCTGTAGAGATTCACCTGCCTCCACTCTTGGTAGGTGAAAGCTCCTGTTGTGCTCAAGACTTGCTGAAAAAAAGCAGCAAGACTGGGGCAAAAGCTGAGGAATATAATATTAAAAGTTGTTTATTAATACCTACCCATACAAAAGGGAAGCAGAATATTATACATGAAAGTGTCTCCTGAAGTGAACTGTAACACACTTGCGGAGTTCATTGGTTTCACAAGGCAACTTCCTCACTTTTCCTTGCAAAACTCAGGAAGGAAAAACAAAATAAGCACAGAAGTAGGGCCTTAATGTGGCCCTTGACTTTCTCTCCTGTTTTGTGCATCTTCATGAGTTACAGACCATATTAATTTCAATATCACAGTAAAATTCATTAGTAGCAAATGGTTAAATAATTGCTTTATTAAATGTACGGTAAGGCATAAAAGGTAATCAAATTAAATATAGTACACTATAATGCATACTAAATACTGATATGTTAAATTAGAATCACTAATCTAATATAAAAGGGAATTTAGACCAGCTCACATCACATGAAATGTGGTTATGGAAGATCTAATATACTATGCTGCCAAAACAGCTTTAATTTCCTGAATTGTCTGAAATAGAAAAATAATTAGGGAAGAATTAAAATATATTGCTCTTGAGATGACTTTGCACTTAAGGAGACCAAGCAACAGCTTTGAAAACCATTCAGGATGAAATGCAACTACAAACTGAGAAGCAGTCTGGGAAGGGCATTTCACAAAAACATAGGATTACTATCATCCTTTTATCTATTTCTTCATATAAAGAAGGAAACATATTCTATGAGTTATCAAAAGGAAATCACCAGTAGCAAATGTCAACAAGAAAGAATTTGGAAATCCATCCAGACCAGAAAATATTTTCTATAATTTACATTAATTTAAAGAAACTGGATGAAAATAGATGTCAATTACAATGAATCATCTGGAGTTTGTGAAGTTTGCAGTGGGAAGATGAATTCAAATAGTTCTCATCAACACTGAGCAAAAACTGACATCTGAGGAGAAGTTTTTGAAGTTCCCCCTTCACCATTCTAGTGGAAGGTGTCCATGTCCACAGCAGGAGGGTGGAACTAAATGGCCTTTAAGGTCTCTTCCAACCCAAAGCATTCTGTGATTTCATGACAAAAAAGTTCAAATGCAGCACTCCAGCAAAGGTTTCTGCAAGCTCCCACTTCTGCAGCCTGCATCTTTGCTGATCCTCACATCCCAAAGGCGGAGGAATTAATCTGTTCCTCTCTAAGGTGGGGGGTTGTTTTGGCTATTTTTAATGCAGAAAGAGATCATTAGAAGTTCTTCATTTGCATGCACAGTCCATCAAGCGCTGGGCATATTCAAAACCTAAACATGAGTTATAAAAGTGGATCACAGTAACTGCCAGAATCAAGCCAGAAATAAAGACCATAATGAAAAACACCCAGATACAATCTGAAGAGTGGATTCTGAAAAAAAATTACCAGGCCTGAAACTATGACTAACAACATCAATTCTTACTGGCATTGAAGTATGATTTGATTCTGCAAAGGCTTCCTGGATTTAGCACAGGCAATGCACAACTGGAATATTTTGAATTTCATAGTCTTTGTTTCTGAGATCACTCCACCCCTCTGTGGTACGTGAGCAGATGTAAACCCAGTACTTGATTTCTATGATATACACAATAATGCTTATATTCTCACAGAAATATAGTTTGTTTCCTATAGCCATATTTTAACAAATTGTCTCTGCTCCTGGACAGTCAGAAGTATTTAAAATCCATCTCCAAAGGGACCAAGAAAATAGCTCCCATCTAATTAGTGTTGCACTTTTCTAAGTGATTGATATTTGAGAAAAATATTCTTGCCTAACAGTATTTAATATGCAACTGCAGGATTCAGGTTGCATTCCTCTGTTGAAAGATTGTTGCTGGAAATATGGTAATTTTTGTCTGGAAATTAAATATGCATGTAAGCACTTTGTACCCCAACAGCCTCCAATAAATCCACATCAGCTTTAGCAATACAGCCTAGATTGCTCTTAACTGTTCATTGTGCATCTCTGCTTCAAGTAACTTTTATTAAACTCTAAGTTATGGAAAGCTTTAGTAAACAGGGCTCTCAGTACTCAGAAACTCTACTAAGTTTTCAAATCTTCTAACCATGGTTTTATTTATAATGTTTATACTGTATTTAGCACAGTGGCACCTCATGTCACATGAGAAGCTACAAAAACACCCCCAACAACACACTTGCCAGCTAGAAAGTGAAGAGTCTGAGTAAAAGAGAACTACAGAGAGAAAAACATCCCACAAAGCAGTACTATGAACACAACTCTAGGTAGGATCTACAAAAGCAATAAACAGAAATAAAATAAAATGTTTCAAGACTATAGTTCCTTTCAAAGTAAAGCAGAACAGAACTAAATTCTTGCTCTTTTTCTTAAATATATCTGTCTTTTATCATCTGTATTCTGCTTCCTCTTGTGCTAAAAATATTCATTTCAAGTTTTGTCTCTGCATTTTTTATCTGTAACGTTGCTTCAGTATTTTTTCCTCAGCCTATGGAACATGTAGTACACGAGAAGACTTTGCACAAGAATCAAAACAAAAAATAAATGCCATAACCTAAATCAGTCATTCATCCTGAGAAAAGTACCCCTACTCAAACCCAGATTCTTCACTTTCTTTTTAGATATGAAGATTTCTCCCACCTCAAGAGATGCATTTCACCAGGGAAGTGTTAATGAGTGGACAAACAATTCCCAGAGCCAGATGATGGAATGAGAAAATGGATAAACTGGACAATGAATTACAATCAGCAACTGAAAAAAAAGGATATTTTTTAACTTTTAAGTGATCTCTAGAGATCACATAGACCTCACCCTGAAGAAGGAGAGGGCAGTGAAAGGCAACCTTTTGAACATCACCAACTTTGTCACTGGGCTGTGAATCAGAATAAAGAGACTGAAATGTATTTTAGCCAAAAAAAGTCATTCTCTTCTGTCTTCTGCAGTTACTTTGCGACCTGTTTCCTGTCAAGAGCTCTCTGCATTTCTCCCCAAATTTGTCCTTGCTTGTTGTGATATACAAGAATCTATGGAATCTATATAGAAAAAGGTAAAAATAGACAATTCAGTCTGAAGCAGACATTCAATTTGTTGCAAACAGCCAGGATAATGATGGCTCACATTGTGCAAGGGCACCTGTTCCTTGCCCTTCACAGTAATTACGTATCAGGGAAAACAGAGAAGATCTTAAAACTCAAAAGTTTAGAAATAAATTTGTTCCAGGAAAAGGGACTAGAATTCCATTTCAACTTCTTTGCCTCATGGGGAGCTATCCAAATTTCCTACTAGATGAGTTTTCAATAAATAATGAGACATTTGTATAAAAACACTGCATTATTTAAAAAAAATAATAATAAAAAAAACACCAATCCTGCAAATGCAAATCAGATTTTGTTTCTCTCTGGCCAAACTTGTCTGAGCAGGAGGAGGAATAAAGCAACAACAGTTTTCATGAATAATGAAACAATTGTGTTTTGAAACTACTGGGTTTTGTCACGAAACCAGCCCAAGCCGTTGTGACAGCTCCTCAGACAGCTGAGCATTGTTACAGGGATGCAAATTATTCAAATACAAATTAAAAGGATGAAGAGGAGAAGGTCAGCTCATTGGCAATGCTGATGATGTGTCTGAACAGTATCATCTCACGTCATCTATCAGGATGGCTTACAGGGAAAAAAGTGACAAACCTTCTGATGGCACAGCCAACATCTCAATGACAATCACCTAAAGTCCTATTAAAGTCACAGTGCAGAGCTGATAAAGGCACTGGACAGATCATTTCACCTCTTCTCATAAAAACAGTTGCAACCTTACTGGAAATCCTACCCTGCCCTGACAACAGAAGGCTCAGCAGAAAGGATTTGCAGGGAGGAAAATAACTTCCTGCAAATGACATCACGACTGCTCCCCAGCCAGTGCCTTCCAAATCCCCCTTTCCCAAAACAGGGCCAGTTAAAATCAAGCAGCTTCACAGAATTGGCAACCGTCAGAGAAAATTAATAGGTGAGAAATTGAGTGAGGGAGCATCACTGGGGTGCTGTAAACTCCTGCCTTTGCTACTGGCAGGACAGTGGGCAGCTCCCAGGCACATCCCATCCACCAGTGACGCACCTCAGATCTTTCCATGTCCTCTTCTAAGAGTATAAATCTAGAAAGTGAAATTAATTATGTGATACTCTCAAAATAAAACGAGGTTAAGAGCAGGCATGGTATTAAAAGAAAAGCAGCAATCTGGTCAACATAAGTAGATTTCATCTTTCATTAAGTAAATAAAACACTGCTGCTTAGCTTGGAAGAATAAAATATAGAGATAGTCTTTATTTAATTATCCTTAGGAAGAAACAATATAACAGGAACTCAAAAACTCTTCTTCATGGCTAACTACCTATTTAAATACTATCATCCACAGATGAGTTTGCAAGCTGCTTCCAAAATGAAGCTGACAGGAGGCAGTTGGAGACTTTATTCAATATTATGCTTCCTGTTCATCCTCCTTTCTTATATAAAGTAGACAGTAGGGACACTGTGCCAGACCATGTTACTGCCACTTATGCAGAATGCTTATGTGCATTAAGAGCCCCTATAGACTCAATGATTTTAAATTTCAGGGAAATTTGAAGTGAGGATGATACACTTGTTCTCACATTCAAGAGGAAAAAGAAATGCATAAGGCAAGTTTCCTTTTAAAACTCTGATACTTTCATTGTGCAATCTCACCTTTAATATAGAACATCATGTTTCAGGTACACACAATTCCACCCTAAATACAAGTCCTGCAATTGATACCAAACTAGAAGTGATGCCCCAGTATATAATAATTTACAGGCAAAGAGTACTTCAAGAATCAAATCTCCTTTGAGAAGAGAATACTTATGTATCATTGGCTGGAAATAATAATGTAAAGTAATGCAAATTAACATATACCTTGTGTTTACTTGTAATTACTTCACAGATTTAGAAGTACAATCTGTATTTCATTCACTACTATAAAATACAACTGTAAAATTCAGTAGCTCAAGTGACCCACAAGTAATGATCTCTCCTCCTGGCCTAAAACTGACTGCAGAAAAAAAAATGATGGCTTTAATATCTGAACCGTGCAGAGCACAAGATAAATTTTTCCATTAATCTTGAGAAAGGTCAATTAAATTTAAAAATTTGCATTTAGAACTTAATTATTTATTTTAAATAATTGAAGAGGAGATAAAAGTGAAACTATAGTGCTAAGTCCGCAATATTCAACAGCTTAGACTTATCTGAGCAATAACATTTCAGACGATAAAAAGTTAAACCAGGAAAGAATTGTTTCACTGGATATAATGTAATATTTGAAAATGGAGCAGTGCTAAGAGATAGTTGGCTACATAAATCTTCTGCTTAAATGTGATTATACTATGCGTGCTGGGCATATAGTTTCTTAATTCCTAAATCCAAATCTGGAAACCATAAACTGCAAATGAAGAGGCAGAACAATTAACTTCAACTTGCCTCTTTTCTCACTTGCCCATTTAAATAATTTGAACTCCCATGGCAATCACCATGCAGCAAAGCTGTTAACTACCTAAAGAAATAGGAAATTTAAAATAATAATAATTATGGCTATAGCCTGCTTTATGAATACACCAATTTCCATGGGGGGCATAAAAGACCATTAATCTATAGCCTTTCATTAGGAAATTTGGAAAAGCCTAAGTATAAAAATATTGAGTTAAATATCCTCCACTTATCACAGATGAACTATACAAGGATTTCAAAATTCTCATTTTCCAAAATAATGCCATACTGTACTTCCATCCTCTCTCTCAGTGGAATACTAATAATCAGAGAAATAAATGTCAAAATATATAAGTTCATATTCAGCTGCTCATTTCTGTAATTCATTATTGTCTCATATGGCAGAAAGCTC
The DNA here is from genome assembly GCF_001522545.3 of Parus major. Taxonomy (NCBI): domain Eukaryota; kingdom Metazoa; phylum Chordata; class Aves; order Passeriformes; family Paridae; genus Parus; species Parus major. The sequence goes on from NC_031769.1 coordinate 146,486,521, forward strand.
AGAAGAAAACATATGCAAATTTAAAACATGGAATTTTGTTCCAGATATAACAAACAAGCCCAAAAAAACCTCAATTCTATAGTCATGCCTAGTTATCACTCCAGCTGTCTGAATCTCCTTGGGAAAAGACTGAGAAGATTGCACACCCCAAAATATAAACAGTAAAAATAAGACTGGGATGAGGTCAGTACTTCTGTTCAGAGCATCTTTACCAGGGAGTCTCAAGAGAAGGAGAAAGAAGGAGTCAGGTGTTCACCTGGTGCAAAGCTGATTTTCATTCTGAATCTGCTCACACTGAGCATTGAGGACAAAGCCACCAAATGGCTCTGCTCCTGGAATGTCCCAAAGCAACCAAAAATGCTGGTCATGGATCACCCCTGGATCATTTCCCAGCCTGGGCTCTGTCCTGACCCAGCACTGATGGTTTTTGCAGGTTCCAGAGCCCTGCAGGATGATTCAAAGGAGCAGAGTTGGGTGTGTGTAGGACCCCAAAACACTCAGAGGGATCTCACAACCACCTGTACATGATAAACCTGGAGCATCGATTCACTTTTGCCTACAAGAAAAAAGAAAAATTCCCAAATTCCCAGTGTTCCTCTTTTAAAGGAATATGAGTGTGACATGTGGCACACAACTGGAAGGTTACTTCAGAGGAGATGCTGAGATCCTACTCAAAAACCAAACTAGGGGGCAAAACCCCACAGGATGGCCGGTACATCTGGGAAATTATTCACAAGAAGAGTCTGTCTCAGTGACTGCTCAAGGAAAAATGCAAAGATACAGAGCTTTACATACAACGTAAGGAAAAATGGAGGTTTTTCACAAAGGAGGTGATTCAAACTTTTTTTGGGTAGGAGCACAGGATGCATGAATGCTCAGTGTGCAAGAGTACACATTTTGCCATGGACTGTCACTTCAAGATACAATTAGACTTTACATTCATAATGAATTATTAATTTACCATCTACTTGCTTGTCTTCTCTTTTTATACACAAAGGTAACATTTTCCCTTTTCCCAGAGCACTGCAGCAAAAGTTCAACTCAAGATGATTTAGTGTAATAAACAAATACTTTTCCAAGCCACTGTTTTCCCAGTATAACCCATACAATTTTATCAGACTAGCAACCTTCACACCTTCTGTTCAGAGCATTCCAGGAGCAGAGACTCTTTGCTGAGTCCTTTGAAGAGTCTTTTATGTCAAGCTAACCCAGACCATTGACTTTAAAATGTTTATTTGGCCACACTGATTCTTTTCACCTCTAGGAATTGCACAGATTTTATTACAGATTCTCAAGTCCCAGGTGCAAGCTTTGTGTGTGATGCCATACTTAAAAAAGGAAATCCAGAATCTCTGCCAAAGAGCAAAGCTGGGGGAGCAGTCAGGACATCTTCAGTTTAGGAAACCAAAGCAGAACAGACCAGAACAGCAGAGAACATCTCTCAACAAAGCAATGTGGTCCATGAGTTCAACCTATTCTTTAACCAGTGACAGGAATAAATGTTCACAGACAAGAGTGGGAGCACAAAAGCTTTAATCATGCTCCAGAAATCTTAGCTCACAGTAAGCGTGTGTCACAGGTTCCATAGCAGTCACCTGCTCAGCACTAATAACAGAAACTATACACATCTCACTCACCCACACACAATTTCACCTAAACTTATTTTTTTATTTTCCAAAAAAATCACTGTATATATTAGAATGCTTTCACCAGCAATGACACCTGTATGTGTTTAGAAGCACGCTCGGAAGCAAGCTATTCTCAGAAAACAAACCAGCAGGGATTGTTCACCCTAGAGAGGAAAATGCACTTGGGAGACCTCAAAGCAACCTTTCAGTACTTAAAAGAGGGTTATAAGAAAGTTTGGGACAGATTTTTCATCAGGACTTGTAGTGATAGAACAAGGGAAAATGGTTTTAAACTGAAGACAATAATGGGTAATAAAGCAAGGTGCTGCTTCTACTGCTGCTGCTGCTCATTATACTCAGCCTTTGGCAGCCTTGGGTCCAGCTTCAGCCAAATGCAGAGCTGGGGTTGCCTTCACTTTCATCTCATCACATTTATATTGATTTACCTTCACACACTTTGCCCCACATACTGCTGAGTTGTGTTGGTTGTATGATGAGCTTTACCAGTTTATCAGAAAATGAGTACAGCTGTAAAATTTGACCTAATAATAAATAAAAAATATTTTATTTAAATAAATGTTTATTTATTTATATTAAATACCTAATAAAACCTTGTAATTTTAGCCCAAGCTCCCCATGTGGAAATCACCATCCCAAATAACTGCCCTGCCAGGTGCCCTCCTATTCAGTGAGTCTTGAGCTTGAGCACCTCTGGGAAAGGGCAGCAATGTCCACCAGACTCAGATCTGAACACCACAGCTAGAAATTCAGTATTTATTTAATTATTGTGATGAAATGATACTCATTTAGGAGCAGTTTCCTGCCACATTACCCTCCCTTGGTCAATTAGGGGGGCAGAGACCACATTATAAATGGACAATGGATTCTGCTCACACGTGGCCTGATGTCCAGGCAGTGACCAACCCATCTTCAAAGAACTAAAGCAAATTAAACAAACCCACTAAAGTCAAATGAGATCAAGGGGATTTTTACTCCTGCTTCCTGTGGTTCAGAAATAAGTCAGAACATAGTAGTCTAAATTTTAAACAGGGAAATTTCACTGTCAGCAGAGTCATGCTTGGGAAGCTTTCACAGAAGATGCAGCTGTGTAAAGGATCTCAGCGGTAAACCCAGGATTTTTGGTGCCACTTATAAAGCAACTTTTCTTATCAACTTCATATACACATATCTCTTATTCTTATATGGATTTCTTCACTACATTTGGAGGAAGTGAGAGAAAAGAAACTAGAAATACCACAAGTTATGGGCAGTCAGCTAATGGTGTCTGAGACAGACACCTTGGTTTCAACAATCTATTTATCCGAGCACTCTTTCTTATCATGTCAAGCAAAAAGCCTCCAGCTGTGAAACAATTTAAAACAAAACTCCCAAAATATGACCTTTCCATTACAAGTTTACACTGAAGGTACCATTTGAAGTCTGCTACTAAACTTCTTCAGAATTTTCATGATTTTTAAGAGAAAGTATTCTTCTTAAAATGAGGAATACAGTAACATGATTAAGGAGTGATATCATTTTTCAGTTAAATATTTCATTCATATCTACTTGAAATAATGCTTTAGAAATGTCTAGCTTTAAAAATATGAAGATTTTATAATCTTTGTAATGCTTCATAAACTGAGAAGGGATTATTTCAAGTAAACCATTAACATAGTATTATTTAGAAGTTTTGGCAATGTTTTAAAATATTTAAATATTGAAGGTGGGTTTTTCAGCATTTATATTTAACAGAGAAATTTTAAAAGTCTTCATTCACCTAAATCTAAATTTTATGAACTGAGAAACAATTTTAATCAAGATTCTGTTATTCTCTGTTTACTTGTAATATTCTTTTACATATAATAAAAGTCCAGAAGATGACGGTATCTAAACATCTGCCAGACAAATTTTCCTTTAGAAAAGAAGGGAAATTGTGAGGTAAAATTCAAAGATATTGAAATAGAAAACAGAGCTTTGACATCTCTTTTATGAAAATTACATCTACTTTTCACTCATTGACTAGATTTTTCTGACTATAAAAAACACAGGCACATCTAGATTTAGGAATCTATTTTAAACTAGATTCCTATTTAGGAATTGGATTTATTCTCTACATTTAAAGAATGGCAAAATTATCATAGTTTCACTTCCAGCTTATGAAAGAGTTGAAATTCATTTTTATATAGATCACCAACATGATTTTTCTTAAAAACCATGCTGTTCCATCAGGCTCCCAGTTCCTGTAAAGAAGACAGAACCCCCAAAACACAGAGGGCACAGACATTAATGTACACAGAGCTTTGGGCCAATTTGACAGTTCAAAGAAAAATTATTTTTTTTTCTTTTCCATCTACAAAGAGCAATTTAACACAGAAATTCCAGACCCAGATTATCCCAAAAGAATACTAGACTATACAACTACTAGAAAAATTGTACCCCAAAATTGTTGAGCAGTTTTTTAAACCTCCCCATCCACAGCTGAGAAGTCGCCATGGTTCTGACGCACTGATTTGCCCTGAGTTACTCAATTAAACAGTTATAAATGGATTAGAGGGTTAAATTAAAACTGAAAGTACATTATTATTAAAATTGTGTGAATATATCCTATGCTAAGCAAATAATGCTGTAAATACACAAAGATTACACGATCTGCTTTGTTCTCAATATAAGCCTTTCACACAAAAGATTTTCTTTCATTACTTACTATTCTCCATTCCTCTTCTTCCATACAACTACAAAAGAGAAGCCATCAAGCAAGTAAATTGAGGAATAAAGCTGCAGAGATTTTTTTACTCCCGTTTATTCCCATTGAGCCTCCCTCAGGGATATACAAATTGGAAATTGCTAAATTGTCATCTAATAGGCAGAAACAACGTAGGCGAGACCAATTAAGTAAAAGGCAGAAAGTTGTATTACACATGTAATTAAATTAAATTCTTTGACTAGACTACATTAGAATCATTCCCAAAAAGGACAAAACTCGACTTTAATCAGCACATGACACATAGTAGGACAAGTCACTAAAATAGTACATTAGGAGTTTGGATATTGCTAAAAAGAGCACTTTTCTTGACCATAAATCAAGTTACTTCCAGGTGGTAGGAAACTGCCTAAACAGCAGCATTCCCTCCTAAATATACAAGACTTTAATGATGTATAATTGAGAACAAAATCATAAAAAGTAGTTTCCTTCACTTTATTTAGCTGTAATATCCTTCAGCTCAATATGTACACATATTTTTTCAGGGTGACTGTTCTCTTACAGAGATCCCCAGAACCCAGGAAACCACCAGGTCAAACCACCACCATAGCTGCCAAATGAGAGTGACAACAACTGGGGATAATTTGGCTTGTAATCATCACAATCATCAAAAGGAACAATGCAGTGGGGAAGAAAAAAAGTGCAGTGTGAACGATTCTGACCTCCAAGGTTTGTGTTCTTTGCCTCTTGCCATTCTCAGCACTGAGGCCAAAATCTGTTCGTAGGCACCAGCTCAGCCTCCTCCTTGTGCCACTGCACAGCCCCTGGAGCTGGAGCTCAGGCTGGCCTGGAAATAAATTCCAAAAAGCAGATACAATGGACTGTCCCGGACTACAGGAGCAGAGGAGGAAGAGGAGACGCAGCATTTACCTCTGCCCATGGTGCTTTTCCACGCCTTTCCTTTCTGGAAATTGGCTAAACCAGGTAAAAAGCCATCAGCACCCCATTTTGAGAACAGCATCATTTAGTTAAACCATTAATTGTTCATCTAGATGATAATCAGAATATCAGAAATGGATTGACAGCTCTAAGCACAAACTGCCTTTTGGAATTAAATCAATTCTGTGATTGTCCGGCAACCAAGGGAGGCAAACATTTTTACAACCTCTGTACCCTAAGCCAAACTGGTATTTTCCTCCCAGTAATTCCCAATAAGTCACTTTTTATCTGTCTCTTTTTTGTTATGTTTCTTAGATAATACAGTTTCAATGGTAAATTTGTGACTTTCTATCTAAAGAAAGTTCTTATCCTATAGGAAGACATTTGCCAGGTAGGCTGAGAAACCCTGGTTGAATCACTACCATTACTTCAATATTGGAAAAATCAGCTTATTGTTTATGTCATACATATACACATTAAAATTGAGACATGGAAAGGAAACAAAGTGATTTACTTTCTTTATTGAATAGCATGGAAATGCAGAAAATGAAAAAAACACATGGCTTAAATTGCCTTAGGAAAAAATTAACCCATTTATATGAAAAGAACAAACAGCTTTTAAAAATTATAGATATTTTTAAATGGTAATTACTTGCATAAACCAGTTCCTGTGCACAAGGGATCAAATATAAATGAGTTAGTGTAGCTGACAGCAGTAGTGAGAAAAGCAAGAGACCACGAGAAAGACAAAAACCAGGGCTTGTTTTGGTGAGCCTGTTCTGAGGACAAGTAGTACAGACATAACCCACTGTCTAATGTCACCATGTGCTTGCAAATATCACTGTACAGGAGTCCAGCCTGCACAGCCTCTCAGATAATGCCAGATAAATGGCAAGAAGCTCTCCTTCAATTTACAGATGGATGGTTCTTCCCAGAAAGAGAGACACAACGTCAAAATACAAGAGAGAACACAACAAAGAAGCTGCTCTGAACTCACATGGAACAGCCCCAGAAACAATGAGCACTGACATAAAAATATTCCTCTTGTAAATTCAAATTCCATCATTAGAGCCTGCATACATGTATTTATTGCCTGCTGTCACCATGTAATCAGCAGTCACTAATCACCCCATAGCTTACACTCATAAAATTCTCTGTTTCATATTGGAGATCATGACTGAATGTTCTAAAGTCCCATCCTATTTAAGTCCTTGTGATTCAGAAAGAAAATAAGTGACAGCTTGAAATAAGCTGCTAGTGATGCCCATCTTAAGAGATGCTTTCCATCAATGTATCAGGAGGGGAAAATGAAATATTGGTGAAGTGTGATGTAGATTTATTGAGCCTGACATTGGTGGGCTTGGCAGAGTTGCTGTAGATAGAAATGGGGTAAAGTCTGCTCATGAGTAACACAAAACACATTAATAAGAAGCAGGTTAGAGCATTATTTAAAGAGCACAGAACAGTTTAGTGTTTTATGTATTATTATTACTGATATTTTCAAAAACATCTCAATGACTTACCACAAATTTTCCTTTCCAAGTTTACTACTTAATGAGTCTAGAATCAAATGAAAAATAGGAGTTCACTCACAACTTCCATTTTGATGCCTTATGCTCTTCTACCTTAAAATTAATGGTTTGGAATTTCTTAACGTTCACCTTTGATTTCATTTTACATACATACTGTGCTTTTCCCTCCAGTGGACAATAAATAATATACAATATAGCATGTAATGCCTGGGAATAAATCTAAACTGAATTCAGGTGGGAAAATGAAACAGAGTTGTTACATTCATGTCAGGATCCACAACAGTAAGATCTGATTAAGCAGCTAAAAAGACAACGCTTGTAACAATAATGGGTATCAAATATGTATGTAGAGGAAAAAAAACCTATCAAGCCCTAAAGATTTCCAAGTGCATGGACTTAAAAATGGTGAAATATTTACCCATTCTACCAATGTCACTGAATTGTTTCAGTCACATTTCCTCCAAAGGTTGGTAGACTTCATAATGAAATTACTTCTCTAAGGGTCAGTACTTTAATTGTTTCATGATTTTATTGTCATAAGCCTTTCTACAACAATAAATTACCTTTTCTTTGGACATCTTTAGGGAGAGATGTAGATTTCATGATGTGAAAGTACAAAAACATTTTGTGCTTTGATGTGCCCTTTTTATTACAGTGGAGAAATCATCTATTCTAAATCTCAGATCTATTAATAATTTAAAAAGGTATTTTGCAGCACAAAACCTTTTTCAAAATATCAACAAATCTTTAGACAACACCTTTGCCCTGCCCATAAATGCTCATTGATTAAACTGAGTTAACTTGAGGCATAATAACGCTTTGTTTAGTATGTACTTATATTGTAAAAAACTATCCTATAGTTTATTGGATCACTGACTCCAAATCAAATTTCTTTTGTTTATCATTTAATTCCTTCCTTCCAGTCTTCTAATCCCCACACTCAGATTATCAATGCTTTATTTCTATTCATCACTATCAATAACAAACTTTTCCAAAGTCACTGTTATTCCCAAAAGAAGAGAAAATGCAAAGGATAAAATTTGGCCAAGGAACTAGAATTCAATTAAAAGTTCTGTAGATTATACATGGCCCAGGCTATAATGACTCCCCATATCATACTCCTGCACCCCAGTAGGTAACCTGTTTTTAGTATTTATAAATATGGAAATTTATTTACCAGAAATAGGAAGTTCTTTAAGAAGCCCAAGTCCACTTCAATGTTTGTGTTCTGCTTACATTCACCTCTGATTTAAGTCACCTTCTTAGCCTCAGCCCTATAACCAACACCAATACCTCAAATACCTCGACCAACACCTCACTCAAGCTCTGACACGTCCACATGTTGCTGGAAAATGACCCAAAAAATGACATTGTAATTCCCTGGCCCTCTCCAGCTTCTCTCAATGTTCAAACTGAATTACATAAATAATAAATAAATAAATAAGATAAAGGGAAAAAATCAGCTCAGTATTGCAGGTCTTACAGAGTTTGTCATCAACTCCATCAAGCTGGGTGTTAAATCATTCTCTGGCCTCTCCACCACCATTAAGAGAGGAGTTGCATCTTTTCCTGCTGTCAGTGCCTGTCTGGCTGATTTGAGGCAAATTCACCACTCAGTTAAGTGCAGAGAAGCTCCCAGACCATGCACTTCCGTCCGGAACTTCAGGGCATTTTCATAAATCAAAATATCAAGCAGCTGCTGGAAACACACTTATGATAATATGAATATAATTAGTACAGCTTCAACGAATTCTTCCTAAGGTGTTTGCAGTAAGAGCTGGAACTGAGGTAAAGCATCCATCATTAATCACAGACAGTGAATGAGAGCTGGGCTGGGCCAGTAAAGCACCCACAGCAGAATCCAAGCTTTGGTTGGAATGCCACACACATGAAATTCCAGGTGTGTTCAGTGCTGAAAATTAAGTAAAGGACATTATTGTTAGTGTTACCTCTTTTGTTTGGAATCCAGAAATGGCTCAAGCACATCAGGATGTTTTGTGATGTGATTGCCTTCACTTTACACTCTGAGTACCTGCCAGGACCTGGGGCACGATGGAGCCCAGAGCTCCAAAGCACTTTCATGGAACACAGACCCTGTCTCCTAACCAGAGAAAATCCTTAACAGGGTAAGGGCTGAAGATGAAAGGCTCCTTTTTGCAGATGCTGGCCATGACTCATCATCAAACAAAAAGCATGGCTCAAATTACCTCCAGTAAGTGAAACAGCTGCACAATCATCTCTGGAAATCATTGTACCTGTTTGAAGTAATGACAAAAAACCCCTTCACTTAACCTGAGATGCCCATATCCACTGGGCCAGAGAACTCCATATGCAGCCTTAGAGTTACAGAGAATCCAGCTACAGATCCTGGTATAGACAAGGCTCCTCACCTATGAGAAACTGATTCTATTTACACAAGAACATGCAAAATATGAAAAGCACACCAGCCCTTCCCTCACCCTGCCCCAGAAGACAGATAAATACAAATCAGTTTCCCCCATGAAGGGATATAATTTTATTTCAACCGCAGTCACAATAATTAACTTGAACCACAATTTTCTGAAATTCAGAAAAAGTCTCTGTACTTTTTTTTTCCTCTTTGTTGCACACAAAACAGCTGCTGTAAAACTCTGTTCTTCTCAAGTTGAGAGGCAACCTTATGAGGAAGACACTGAGTAGTGTTTCCAACCAGCTTTCAAGCCTTTTCCTGAGAAGGATGGAGGAAAAACTGGCAGGCAAAGCAGTTGTTCTCACCAGCAAAGTCCACCAGTGCTGTCTTCACTGGTGTTGAAATACCCATTAACCTGGGGGAAGGAGACCAAGAGGATGGTTCCTGGAAAACCTGGGATTCCACCATTCCTGCTGTGTTTCAACAACTGCCCCCAAGGCAGACAAGGGAGAAGGACAATCTCCTTGTGAAGCTGAAGTTCCCTGCAGGAGCTCCATCACAAGGTCAAAGAACTCATGGCAGCTTTTACAGAGCCATGTCAAGCCTCACAGGCCCTGAGTAGGCACAAGGAACTGCATCTTTCTGTTCTCCAGCTCCTTAAACAATGGGATTTCTTACTGGCAGAGTGCTTTGTCTCTTTAACTCACTTCTGAGAAAGGATGTGCCCACTGCACCCACCTGTGACACAGATCTGCCTTAATTCAGCACGTCAGCCTCAACAGGCATGTAGGGAATAATGCTGTGGATGAATTCCAGGTATCTCAAGGATGCAGAGAGATGATACACTTCTGTTAACATAATTGTGTTGCCAAGAAAAGGCTTGGAAGGTGTTCTTGGGAAGTTCTGTGGAAGCTTCATGGAGAGACTGAGATTTCCCTGGAATTACTGAAGAGCAGTAGAGGCTGCAGTAGGGCATCCATGGCAGAAGTGCTCATGGGCACCACCAAAGCTGAGGAGGACAATATTCCTCCTTGGCTGGGGCTGCTAAATGCAGCTTTACTGAGGTCTGCACCACCTCTCCCCATGAACACTGAGACCTTCCTCAAGACTGGGTGTTCTGAGACTTCTGTTGTTTTCATTTGAATAGAGGAAACCAAGGAAAGATGAAACATCAATGATCAAGCGAGACCATCAAAGCCCAACAGCTTCAAAGTCAACACCCACAAATTCAAACCCCCTGTACATATTTTTGTCAAAGCTCTCAGAACACAAGCAAAGAAATATTCTAGAAGAGACAGCAAGGAAAATGTATGCAGCTGCAATGTCATGCTAAGAATGACACAGGTAGATTAATCTCCTCCAGCAGATACCCACATATTTTGAGGGCATTAATTAACTGAGAAGGAGAAGTTGAAGCATTTGGTGACATCCAGGATGAAACACATCCCTGTTAGAAAACATACATGGGGCAATCACTGAAAGAGGAAAAAAAACAAAGCCCATCTATATTTATTTTAACAACTCAAAAATGCGTCAAAAGCCAACTGCACAAAGAGAACTGACGTAGTTGCTATAAAGGATTGTTTCCCAGGCAGTTTTCATTAACAGAAAAATACCTGCAGATCCTAGACCTTGATCAAATAATGTGTGCAGAAGAAGCAAGGTATTTTATGAGATTCCAAGACAAGCTTCTCTCAATCCCATCTGGGAAAAAAAAACAACCTAAAACAGAAAGACAAAATGCAAGTCATTGCTGCCGAGAAACTGCCACTCTACCAGTACCTTACAGACCAGTCTTTGGGTAGTTTCAATTGTGAACTTATTGAAAACTTAATCATTAATGTGCAGGTAGTTAGGGCATCTATTTTTTTTCTTCTGGTTTAAATTGCTGATTTAAACCTTGGGCTATTTTAGTAAAGTTGAGGCCTGGGTTTTATCCTGAAAATGCAGTGGTTTTCAAAACTGTCTACAAATATAGCATGAAGATGATACACAGTACAAACTATACCTGTTTGGGTTTTTTAAGGCAGAAAACCACACAACCAGACCAAAACAGCCAGAAGCTGCTTCCCAGCAAACATACAGTTGCATTGAATCATTAAGCCAGCACAAGGCTTAAAAGGATAAATCTCAGCTTTTAAGTGCAAAATAGAATTCAATTTTAACCACTGAGCCATGACCACTGCCTCTTTAACAATGCTATAAAAAGCTAGTTGGCTTTTCAAATTTAAAAAAGTCAGTGTCACATAAATACGCTCACAAAAGATCTAAAAATAACTTTAAGCTGCCCACCCTCAAGGTCAGAAGGAGCAGATGCAAAGAAATAAAGCTCTACAAAGAGCTTCCAAGAGGAAAATACTACTGACAAAAGTGAAGGTGCTGCCACTGGTCCACAGCTATTTCTTTACAGTTCTTCTGTGTCAACTTCTGCTGAGTTTTACCCATCCAGTTCTCATCAGTGAACCACTATGCTGGTGTTGGGAGAACACTTATTCAAACTTACTAACTGCAAACAAACTCTGGTGCATGTCCTTTCCACTCTTTACAAATGATGTACTGAAGTAGAATAAAGATGGTATATTTGAGGTGCATTAAGGCAGAAACCAGTAATTTTCAGCATTTCAGAGCAGTACAGAATGGCTCATTACCAGAACACAGAGGTCACAATGTTGATCCTGCTACATCAGGAAACTTCTCCACGTGGATCTGCTAATGGATTCCTCTCCAACTCCTGATGGAAACCAGATCAGTCTCATCACAGCCCAACTGCTCCTTTAACACACTTCAAACTTCTCAGAGAAGAAAAATAGTGGCAATAGTGGCAGTGATGGGGGCTCAGACTGCCTTGAGAATTTCCTGGTTTTGGCTGCAGCAGGTCCACACTTGGCAGAATGCCCTGTCACAAGGGAGAGAGCTGCTCTTTGTGGACCTTCAAAAACAACCTAACAAGACCATCAAAAAGTGTGCTCTGAACACCAGTAAAGTGATTCCTTCACACAAAAATTTAGGGATTTTGAGCTGAGTTTACATGGCCTGCAAAAGATGAAGGACTGAGCCTGCTCTCTTGTGATTTTAAAGTCTGATTTAAGGAATCTAAATATTTCAAAGCTGATGGTTCAAGCATGCTCCCATCCCCTGCAGCTACACTTTTAAATTTTTTTTTATAATTAAATTTAAATTAATAATTTTTATATAATTTTTAATTATTATGATTATTTTTTTTTAAAGCTTTAATGTTTTCCTTAAGAATGGGCACAAAAAGTATTCAATTACTGAAGTAAGAACTCACGGGCTGAAACAAAGCTGTAAGAAATACCACAGCATGTCAAAGGTGATAAGTGCCTCTGATTATCCTTGACTGCATTCCCTGGGCTCAGCATTTCATTAAATAGCAATGCTCTCTTTTAAAAATAGATTTACCACCATATCCTGAGGGTCTTTCCTATTTTTAGCTAAAGCTATGCACAAAAATACCACTTTCCTCACTAATTGTATTTGATTTTAAGTTTCAGTGTTACTGGTAAGATTTGTTAAGTTTGGGTAACACGACCTGAAAAAAGTCATGAACATTAAAACAGTTTTTTCACTCATTTTCACAAATCTCCCTTCAAATAGATGAATTAATAACTTCCTTGGAGAAACTACAAAATGCTTTAAAAATTAGGTATTTAATTAAATGAAGTGAATTTGGTTGTTACATCCTTGAAGAAGAGCAATACAGTCAACTATGGATCTATGCCAAAATGAATTAGTTAAAAGGTGAAGAAACAAAGCAGAAAGGGTGGTCAGGCACTGGAACAGGCATGGCCAGGGAAGTGGTGGAATCACCATCCCTGAAGTGTTCAAAAGATAGGCAAATGTGGTGCTAAAGGACAAGGTTCAGTGGTGGATCTGGCAGTGCTGAATTAACATTTGGACTCACTGATCTTAGAGGTCTTTTCCAACCTTAATGAACCATAATGAATGTGTAATTCTATGAATGAATGAAGTTTTTTCACCATGTGTTAACAAAATTCTTTATAATTCTTCTGTTCTATACCAGGATATAAAGCACTTACAACACTTGTTTAATAGTGCCTGATGAAAAGCTGTAGTTTGGGGTTTTTTAAGTTTTTGGTTTTTTTAACTGAATATGATATTAAGTAAAATAGGTGATATGTAGTAAAAATATTGTATATTTATGTAGGTGGAAATCTTAATGAAATATTGAAAAGAGCAAGTTTATTTTCAAATAAATATTCTTCTTGATGCAATGGGCATAAATGGTTCTGCTCCATAGAATATTTATATAACTGGGAAAAACAACAGGAAAGCTGAATTGATTAAACTGCTAACTGAAACTCAGAAAACAACATTTTTTATGAGATGTCAAATATCCATTTCCATTCTTCATTGGCAGAAGATTCATCGAACACCAGTCAGAACATAAAAAAAATTGAAAATACTGTATCTGAGGAGAAAAGCTGTGAAATTCCATAGATAAGCTTTAGAGAGTGACACAATTACAGAATAATTACTTCTAGGAAAAGCACAGAATTATCTCATACTTCCTCAAGTCAAGATGTTCTTCTAAATGAAAAACCTAACTCAAATATTGGTAACTTTTTAATAGTTTTGAAATGGTTTTAAGCTGAAAGAGGAGAGATTTAGGTTAGATATTGGGAAGAAATTCTTAATTGGGTGTTGAGGCCCTGGCAGAGCTTGCCCAGAGAAGCTGTGGATGCTCCATCCCTGGAAGTGTCCAAGGCCAGGCTGGACTGGGCTTGGAGCGGCTTGGGATGGTGGGAAGGGTCCCTGCCCATGGCAAGAGGTGGAACTGGAAGATCTTTAAGGTCCCTTTCCACCCAAACCATTCCAGGATTCTGTGATCCTTTGAAGACTAAGCACAATCAATGAAAAAGATGAAGAGGTGAAAAGAAAGGAATGAGGCTTGATGTGGTGTCCCAAATCAACAACTGGCTGAAAATAAAGCTAAGGCTACAAGTAAAAGGAAACTACACGGCAAAAATATTCAGTGTTTTGTATTTCCTCTTTAAATGAAGCAGTGTTTTGAAATAAAGACAAGTCCAGCCCAGGGTCATGAAGATGATTAATGGATACAAATATTTGTCATACAAGGAGAAGCTGAGAGAGAACCCAGAGAAAAGAAGGCTCAGGAGGATCTTATCCATAAATTCTTGATGGGGGCAAGGAGTAAAGAAGCCAGAGCCAGGCTCTTCTCAGTGGTGCCCAGTGCCAGAACGAGAAGCAACGGACACAAATCAAAATATGGGAAATTTCATCAGGACACAGGATAAATCTTTATTATTGTGAGGGTGGTCTGACGCTGGAACAGGCTGCCCAGAGAGGCTCTGCAGTCCGTGACTGTGGCTGTGAGTCTCTGACCTTGTTGATAAAATTATTAGTTCTGTCTTCTAACTAGTTAGGAAGACTAGAAGGGAAAAAAAGTAGTCTGAAGGTTATTCCAGAATTTCCACCCTCTAAAATGTCCCAAGTCCAGATTTTGCTTACTAATAAAAAATTAGAAAGTATTGGCAGAAAATCTTAAATGGAAAATAAATAAAATATTCCCAATTATTAAAGAGGCTGAAAAACACAGAACAAAACGTTTAGGGGATTGATCTAGATGAATAAATATGTTATCTGCAGGAGGACAGCATTTCTATTTATCAAGTGAAGTTATGCAGAGTTGGGTTGGATTTTTTTTACATTCAGTACTTGAAGGATTGCTTGCATAAGGCATAGTTAGCTCAGAAAACATGTTTAATATAGTGGAATAGAAATGTACACAAGAATTTCTGGGATCATCTCCTGCTCATTATCTCTGCCCTCACAAAAAATGGAAGTTTTCTGGTACATTCATTTCCTACTGCTCTTTCAATTAATTTCACCAAAATGAATTCTCTGTAAGGGAATATCCAACCTTCAGCTACTCCCAATGTCCAAACAAAATATTGCCAAAAGGGAGAGGGGGGGAAAAAAAGAAAGTTTTCTTTTGCTTCCAAGATATGTTTAGTTGAGATGGGGAGCAGCTCAAGGTGAAGGGATGAGGAAAAATACAGAGGCTAAACCAGGAAATGAGTGAGAGAGAAGGCAACAAGCTGCAAAAGAAGCCCTGAGGAATTTTATAATTCTGGGGTTCATACATGGCTGCTAATTACACCTAGAATTGATACAAGACAGACAAAATACACATCCCAGCTCAACACCTGATGGACACAAACTGCAGAACCTAGAACTTTAGCACCCAGGGAAAAATACAGAGAAGGCACAAACCCAAGTGAACTCATACAGGAACCCTCTGAACCAGCAAACAGCTCTCAAAGTGAGCTCTGAACTTCACAAAAGAGAATTTTTACAATAAAGTCCAATCATCACAATTCCAGAACTGCATTTTTTAAGACTTTTATTTACTACAGTATTTATGGCTGCCAGTTCACTCAGTAACAACATTCTGTATCAATAAATCACTTTGTTTAAGGAGTTCTTGATGAACAGGGAATTGGGTACTAATGGGAATCCCAAGTGGTAAGTTCTGCCACAGAAGGAGGAGGCTGCTAGGTCAGAGAATTTTAAGGAAAATCAACCATAATACACGAGGATAGCTGATGAAACGTCATTAAACTTCAGATAGATGAAGAATTTGCTACAGCAGTAGAAGTTTTATTCTCTTTCCATCTGAGAAGGTTGAAGTTAGTGCAGATAAGCTCAGTATCATTTATCTTCTGGCAACATCCTGAATCACTAAGAATAGGGATGCAACATACTCCTTCCTAAATTGCATTTCAGGGATGATTTTCTGCTGGATTCGGGGTGGGGGAGAAATTCCTCCTTGATTACTTTCTCAGATTTCTGATTATCTTGCAGCAGATTAATATGTACTGCTTACATGGCTCCTGCCCATGGCAGGGAGGTTGGAATAGATGATCTTTGAGGTCCCCTCCAAATCAAAGTATTCTGTTACTCTATGACTTTATAAAACAGTTATATGAACTCAAAATAGTACATTCATTATGTGACATCTATTCACTCTTCATGAACAGACAGTTCTCCACCAGAACTGTAAACTTTTTTATTCTCATGTTCTCTCTCTAGCAAATACCTGGCTCAAGGATCACAAAAAATACTGACAACAGCCAGCTCAGTAAAACAGAAATAGCAATAACAAGAAAATTACCAAAACAGGTGAAGCACTGTTCCAACTTTATGCCACTATGTTCAAAAACAAGTTATTTTAAATTAATTACTACTGCTGAGTAGAAGCAGAAAAGAGAACTAATACCCCATCATTAAATCACACAAAATTAGCTAATTTGGATATTTTTTAAATTTACTTTCTTTAACTTTTACTTTCAATACTTGCACTTTCATTACACTAGCTAGGGGAAAAAAAAAAAAGACATAAAATTGTAATACAACTCTCCATCATTATCAGGCCTTTTCTGACTCCTAACTCTTTAATTCCTTATTAAGTCTTTCTTTTTTTTAATCATATCCAAAATGAATCTGATTCTTTGCCTGCTGTGGACAAAGCTGGAAAGAAATACATCAATTTGCTGAGCAGCACAATACAGACCATCCTGTCTCACAGACAATGCTCTCTGTAGGACCAAACCTTTCCTTTACCTTGACAGATGCAATTCAAAACAGGGCTCGGTGTGAAATCAAAATATTGAAACTGTCAAATATAATCACTCTTCTGGCACATCATGCAAAATTGAACCTTTATTTTATAGACAAGAAGGATGGTTTATTTCTTTAGCAGGCCAAGGTCTCAGAGATGACAGACTCTCAGCGAGGAATGCAGAGCCTGAGGAGGAAGATGAGCACGAACTACAGAGAGCAAGCCCAGGGTCCCAGTGCCAAGGGAGGAGTTTGCACCTGGGAGGGGACAATTGTCCTGCTGAGCACTGGAAAGGTTACAGGCAGAATTCTCCTCTTGGTTCTCTTGGAAAAGCATTAGCAAAGCACGATGCTGTGCACTTTAAGCCCTCAGTGAGATCAACCCTTATGTACTGATGTTTTCTGCTATTTCACTGATCTTCCTGTGGCACAGGAACCCAGGTTCCTATATTCTCATTTCTTTCACTCATATTTTCTTTCTCCATTTCCACATTATTAGACTGTGATCTTAAAAGGCAAGTTTCTTTCCAGTCTAAGAATTCCCAGCATTGTGTTCTCCATCCCTGGCCAGAATCTCTGTGTGTAAACTCTGAAATGACTGAACATATTATACAAACTTTGAAATTTATTTCCTTAGATCAGTATTTCATGTTCTCCAATCTAATTACTGCTTCTTGCATTTCACAATCTCAACAAAGATTACAAATTGTACACTTCATCAACACCAAATATGACCATCTGCATCGTTATTTTCAGAAATATTTAATCTTTATTTCCAGACCACAGACATTCTGAGTTGGAAAGCCATATAACTGCTTCTTTATCTTGTTTATGTCATTAATGCTTTCTAAAGCTGCTTCTGGAAAGTCAAGTTTTGTTTCCCTCAGGTTATATAATTTATTTCTTTATCATGTTTTGTACATTATTCAAGACCTTTGACAATAATTAGTTTTGTTTTAAATTCTAAGAAAACAACTGGGTTTGTAAACTTGACAGACTTATTTCTGAACTGAAGTAAGGAAAAATGTTTAAAAAACAATGAAATACATGTGTAACAGTGAAGGATGGTTATCAAGGAAAAAAAAATCCCAGCCAAGCAGCAGAATATTGCCATAATATGTATTATTTATATTAAATTATTTTAAACCCCTGTAAGTTATTATGTCTGTGCAAGAGTGTAACTTCTGCGTAAACATATTACACACCACACTTAGCAGTGAATAAGTTTAATTTGCATGATTTGAACCAGACTTGAAAATTGATGAATTTCCAAGTGATCAGCTCTCAGCATGGTTTTCAGTGGATTCAGAAAAGCATATTCAATTCATTGCACGTTTTTAATGCAATGTATTTGCAACCAAGGAATTGTAATTGCACACTTCTCATGGAATCAGTAGTGGTGATATGGAGCTAAAATAAAGCATGCAACACACCCAAAGGCACCTGTAAGGCATCACTGATGGGCTTGCAGGGTACTGACAGAACTTTTGGGAGCCTAAATCAAAACTAGACTTGTTTCAGTCTAATTGTTCAAGGAGTTCATCGGAGTAAAAAGGGTTAATAGAAAATTACAACTCATTCCTCAGATTTGGTGTATGTTCCTTAGGCACCAAGTTCTACTGAAATAACTTCCTACTGGCCTGCTGCATGCAGGATTGTGATTAAATCAGTATTTAATTGGACCTGGCATGCAGGGAAGGCACCAAGGCCAGAAGTTTCACCAAATTCCAGTACAGAAATCAGGAATGTGGGACCTGTTCTTCTTCCGAGCAAGAACTGAGACCCCAGCACACATTACATTTCTAAAGGTGGCCAAGCACTGGCACTGATCTTCCACACCAAAGAGATGGAAAAAATTTATATTCTATGTTCTTCAGTTTTACTTTTCATTCCATCTGCAAGATAGAATACTCCACTGCCTTAAATCTTCTACTGTGAGAAATAAAATCTCATGTCTGCTGAGTAATTCCTACAATTTCTATCATTTCTATTTAAACAATTCCACAGGACTCCATGCCTAAATAAGGAGATTTTTTTTTCTTTAAAATCTAGTCTAATGTTTTATTTCTGTTATTCCTGTATATGTTTCTCTGTTAAGCAGCCAGCTTAAAATACTCAAAATGCTCCAAATAAATCAAAGCAAATAATCTCTCAGGTACTCTGTAACACTACACTTGGAGGTTATTATGTCACCTTCACTAAAGAAAAAGACATCTGCACTGCTTGTGTTTCCTTAAGCATCCTGCCTGTGATGCTTAGCTGTAATTTGGATGCCACAGGAATGTGTTCTTGTAAATAAAGTAATTTTGAAAACCTGCTAACTTCTTTAAGATTCAAGTATTTTACTCTTGATGAGCATCTGTTCAGTCTTCATGCACAGATGGACACAACCTATTTGTAGTTTTTCTTCAGTGAAACAAAGTAAAATATTTTGTCAGAAAAGAGGGTACAAAAAAACCTTCAACCAAACCCAAATTTTCTTTTAACAGTACTGAGATACTGAGATATCTCTCGGAATTTTAAAAAAAGCTAAAACCCTAATAATTTTTCATCTATGAGACCAGACATCCACCACAAGCACTGCCATCATTTTAAAGTGACAAATTTACTTACACTTAAAAAATTCACCTTAAACTCATGCAACTCCAATTATTTTTTAATTACTATATGACTCTTAACAAAAACTCTGAACTAAAAAAGCAGCTTCTGGTTTTCTAATATTCTTTCAACATTCCTCAAATAAAGGATAGGAAAGGTAAGGAATACACAAGAAAAAACCCAAAAGCCTTCAGTGTGAAAATATAATTGTTAATGTATACATAGATATGTCTCTACATCTATCTATCTATCTATATATCTATATATATCTATAACAGTCTGCAAAAGTGAGCCACCAATCTCTGACATGGGTCACATCTGGATTAAAGGGAATTGCAAGAAGCTTGCCAATAAATGGAGATAGAACTTTGATTTTAAGATCTGATAATGATGTAAATTCCCCCTTAAGATACTTCAAACCAGTGAGGTGTCTTTGCTAGGGAAGAGAAAACCCATGAAAGAGGGAGAATTATAGAAGGGAAAGTATCTCCAGATTTTCTGGATCTAGGCAAAAGGCAAGGGAGATTTCATATCAAATCAACAATGTCAACAAAACCACCTTTAAAAGGGATAAGGGAGAGGTGAAAGAAACTGAACTTTATATTGGAACTGGTTTTTATCTTGGAAAGAAAAAAAATTAAAAACCATCAAACAAAACAATCCCTTTTTAAAAGCAACAGATCTGAAAAAGAAAGGGTCAGAAGTCTAAGGCTAGACCCCAGAAGGGCCAGTTTTTCCTGGACACCACATTTCCTTGATCATTGTAATTTCAGGGAGGACTTCCAGCATCTACACAAGTCCCTCATCAGCTGCTCTGTGGGGACCCTTCCTACCCCTTTCATCATCCAGGACTGAGTCCCATCAGAGGCAGAGATAAATGCCTGGACTTCTGAAAGTGCTCTTCAAAGACATGGGAGCAGAGAGAAACAGCAGCTTAAAAGGAATCATGTCTTAGGAAACTCAGTCCTTCAGAGAAACAGTACACTTAATACTGGGATTCTGTTCTTTGTGAAGTTACTGTGCTCCTTACAGTCAATATAACAACTTGTCTCAGGTGCAGGTAAAACCTCAGAATTTTTTATTTAAAAAAAAAAAGGAAAAAAAAAAAAAAAAAGAAAAAAAAGAAGGGAAAGGAAAGCACAGGAAGTATTTGGTCAAAATCCTTCCCCCTGAGAAATTTTAGCAACCACTACGTTCCGTACAGCACTGCAGCAGATTCAACCTCTGCTAGGTGACCCTGCTTGAGTAGGGGCATGGCATTATCTGACTTCAAAAGGTCCACTCCAACCTAAAAGACTCTGAATGATGCTGTGACAACACATTTCATTGATATTTCTGATGGAGCATTCACATCCAAACCAAAATGGTCTTAAAGTTCCTGAGTATTGAAACTACATCTACTGTCACTAATGATAGATGAAGAAAAAACTTTGAATGGTTCAAGCTGTCAGGAGCATATGTTTCATACTTTAATACATGACAATAAAATTTAATGTAATTTTAAACAACTGCATTTTTGCTGCAGATTTTATTAAACAATTACCCTCCATGAATGACTTTTCACAAGCCTCTTACAGTGAGCCATTCATAAACTGTATTCACACTGCAAGAAAGCACAGAACTGTGTCAACAGCATGAGCACTTCATTCAGTTGCTGAATCTGCTTAGCTCTCCTGAAATATCCAGGTCTAGAATTTAACACAATCTGCAAAGCAAAATCTGAAAAAAACACACTTAACACTTTTGGTAGGTAAACTAAAATTATTTTAGAATCAGGTATATGACTAACTTCCACTGAAACTTTTTCTACTTCCTCCAATAATAATAAAACCAGTAATTATGACTTATTAAATACCTTCTGCACGTTTAAGTGAAATACATGAGAAAACATTTGCTGCTACAACTTAAATTACTATTTTCCTCTTTTTCACAATTTTGTATTACCCCTTAATCTTTTGTACTTTCTGCAACAGTAAGTGTTTAAACATAAGTACTGATCAGAATCACTTTGTGTCAGGGAGAAAACACACACTGGAAAAGGCATCCCACTGCCAATGGATCTATGATCAAAATTAAAATACAAAACTGCTGAGAAGAACAAAAACCATAGTCAAAAAGTCTAGTCAAGACAATATAAAAGTCAACAGAATAAGAAAAAAACTTCAGTAGGTGTTCAGCTACAAATTCTAAGCAGCAAATGAGTATAATTTGCTACATAAAATTAAAATTTAAATGCCTCAAAAGCTTGAAAAATTATCACAGCATGTGAATGCTGTTTTATTCAACCTACATTTAATTTTAGATTTCCAACAGGGCTCAGGTATTTCCAGGACTGACCACTGGAAGAAATTATTTGTCTTGAACAATGTTGTAATTTTCCACATGACTGCAAGTCATCATTTAAATTTCAGATCACCATTAGTGATGTATTTAAAGTTAGAAACTTCTGGAAACCTTGAAGATGCTCTATGCAATATCCAGCTCTGGTCTCACTGTATTTTTTCACTGTGTATTTACATCTGCACTCAGGCAGTTCAGGTTCAGCTGCTGCCAGGCAGTGAATTCAGTACAGCAAACCCAGAGAAGCAGATTTTGCTCCTGCTCTTGGACACTTTCCTGCCCAAGGCCAGAATATCATCACTCCCCATTTGGTCTCTCAGGCTTCAAATCACACCTTGCATCTCTTCAGTAAGATACAGCATATGGGTAAAAAAAGTCATGTGGGAGGGATTAGATGAAATGACTGAAGTTCCCAAAAAATGAGCAAAATGCCAGTTCTCAATTCTGCTCTTTTTCAGACATTCCAAGTGAAGAATACAGGAAAATCTAGAAAGCTCAACTGTGTGCCAGGAATTGTAGGATCCAATACCTCAGAGAAGAGAATGAGGGCTCTGCAAAGCCCATTGAACTGGCTTCACAGTGACAAAATACCAACTTTGGATCCCACAAAGCTCTGCTAACGTCATTTTAAATTATATGAAAGGCAGACTTACTGTCAACAAGATATAAATCCTGTCCATCTACTTAGCACAGAATAATCCTTCATCTTATCCTTCATGCTAAAGAAGAATTAAAATTGCTGAAAGCCAATGACAGTCTTCCAGATTTTTTTTGGTTTTATATTGAAAAAGAGGCTTCTGCTCAAAGTTATACAAAGGAAAAAACAATAATAAGTGAAACACAGCCCTGCAGAGCCCTTGAGGATGGATGTAATTCCCAGGTTTCCATTATTTAATTATTTTTAAAATTTGTAGCTTTGTAGCAAATTCCCATTCCCAGGCATGAAATTACAGTCCTTGTAAATTTCTGCTGAGAAAGCATGGGAAGAAAATGAAATTGTTCTAACCAGTTCCAGTGCATTATTCTTGGACTTCAAAGCAATTGAATGCATCATCCTTAGTGCTTCAGAGTCAACACTGAATAAACATCTCTTACATCTTTTAAGCTTGCCTTGTGGTAAGTTTAAGTGCTGATCTACATCAGGACTGAATTGGTATTAAAATGAGAAAGCTTAGTGTTTAAAGGTTGTGAAGTTTTAAGAGTTTTACATCTCGAAAAGAAGAAAAGTGTCAAGTGACTGCTGGCTGCACCTCTGGGTGAACTCTGCCACACACAGGTGGGCTGAGTGTAGAAGAGTTGTTGAACATGCAT